>NC_036251.1:27096100-27104764 GCF_002742605.1 Olea europaea var. sylvestris
AAAGTGCCGCTCGTTTACTCCACGAGCTCATCCCTTAATTAGTTGAGCTACCAGAATCGGCTCGCGACTGCTCCGCAGTTCGCAATAAATTTTTTTTTTTTTTTAACTAAAATTGCATGCTCTCTTAACTTGGCAAGCCGGTTCACACACGAGCTGACTAGCTTGCAAGCGGCTCACCTCTGGCTTGGCTCGTTATACACTTCTACGCTCATCTAAATAAGACTCCACAGAATGTAGGAAAAGAAATGTCATGATGAATTTTAATATTATAATTTTGTGAAAGAAATAATAAATTCATTGTTTTCGAGTATTTTCAGGCATGGAGTGAAACAACTTAGGAATCCATGGTCAGATGGTGCTGAATATATAAACCAGTGCCCTATCAGGCCGGGGCAGAAATATACTTACAGAATTCAGTTGACTACAGAAGAAGGAACAATATGGTGGCATGCACACAGCGGGTGGGCACGAGCAACTGTTCATGGAATGGTCATCGTTTATCCTCAGCAAGGAACTGTTTATCCTTTCCTCAAGCCCGATGAAGAAGTTCCAATTATTCTAGGTAATATTGACTAGAAATATTGATCTCTTTAACAGTTCAAGCTTGAAACTAGACGATATCTTATCATTATGAAGATTTATTTTATTTTATTTTATTTTTTAACTGGGAAGACACTGTTACGACTCTAATCTCACATTGCAAGTTTTAGCTTCTGCGCATATGATCACTTAAACAGGCCAGGTTTAAGAGTGATTTTCTGTTCTGACAGAAGAAATACAAATTGTAAAATCAACTTCTTCGTCATTCATAATTATTATACATGGCCTGTTATGGCAGCAAAAGATTTCAAACTGACTTAACAATGTCACAAAATGACTCATGAGATTGACCTTAAATTTTTGGAAACGTGATGTAGTTTGTTATCGTTGAATCTTCTTCGTTTACAGGGGAATGGTGGAAGAAAAATGTGATGGACATAGTAGGAAATGCAAATAAGACAGGAGGAGAACCAATATTATCAGACGCTTATACCATTAATGGGCAACCAGGTGATTTTTATCCATGCTCCAAAGAAGGTATTCTGTTTTCCCATATAAAATAAATTAATTATCTCAAAATAATTACTTTCTCATAAGCCTGAATTTATCTCCATTTTTGCCGCAGGAACATTTAGAATGGAAGTAATGCGTGGAAAAACATACCTTCTTAGGATAGTCAGTGCAGTAATGGATGAAAATCTCTTCTTTTCCATTGCAAAACACAAACTCACGGTAGTAGGAATAGATGGATTCTATACAAAACCATTTGACACAGATTACATTATGATCACTCCAGGACAATCCATGGATATTTTACTTAAAGCAAATCAATCTCCCAATCTCTACTACATGGCAGCTAGATCATATTCACCTGCATTTGGGGCCGGTTTCGATAATTCTACCACAACAGGGATTTTACAGTATAAGCAAAATGGTTTCAACCTTTTCTCGTCGGATCCCTTTCTCCCATCGCTCCCTCCATATAATGGGACACTGAAATCAACAGAATTTACAGAGAAACTAAGAAGCCTAGCCAGCAAAGAGCACTCGATCGAAGTCCCTTTAGAAACAGACACACATTTGTTTTTCACAGTAGCTGTCAATTTGCTTAATTGCACTGGAAAACCATGCAATGGTCCTTTTGGTAAAAGGTTTTCAGCTAGTTTGAATAACATCAGTTTTGTCTTCCCATCAAGTGATATTCTTCAAGCATACTATTATCAAATTCAGGGTGTGTTTGACAAGAACTTTCCAAGAAAGCCTCCTCATAAATTTGATTATACAGGCTATCATTTGCCGGATAATCTTCTGACACCGGATTTCGGAACCCGGGCTTTGGTTTTGGAATACAATTCTAGTGTGGAGCTGATATTGCAGGGGACTAATGTGCTAGCAAGTGACAATCATCCAATGCATTTACATGGTTACAGTTTCTATGTTGTTGGTTGGGGTTTTGGGAACTTTGATCCCAAAAGGGATCCCTCAAGATATAATCTTATAGACCCTCCTCAGCAAACAACAGTGGGTATTCCTAATAATGGTTGGGTTGCCATCAGATTTAGGGCAGACAATCCAGGTGAGTCCGTTTTTACATTGCTTATCTTATTCAGAAAATAGTCNATTTAACTAGAAATTATCGGTGTTGATGCCAAAACAGCAAAGATAATAGGTTTGGAATCCAAAAACATTGGCAAGAATAAAATTGTAGAAACTAAAAAGGGCAAGAACACAAGGATTTTTCGCTACCAGGCCCCGATATTCAGCCAATAGACTTAATCACCACGTTGAGCATATACAAAGTAACTTACGCTTCAGATACAATAGAATCAACCAAGAGTATATACAAATGTATGAAGAAATCAAAGTTTCTTCACTACATCTTTTCTCTCGCATCTCTATATTATAACAAACTATACTCCTTACAATCTCACAATTTGTACACTAAATACAATCAAGAATCCTTCACAAAGAAAAATAGAGATTGAATCACAAAGAAGAAGAAGTAACAAAAACCAGAGAGAAACCCAAAATCAAAATGCACAAAACCGCACTAATCCAACTACTCAAATGAACGCATTTTTATATTTAAAAAGTCACCCAAGAATTATTCAAATCCAACAATTGAGAAATAGCCATGTGTAGAGCTAGATCTCATCAATAAAGAGAGGCAAAGCCGCATTATAAGATACGATTTATCAAAACCCAGAAGTCCAATTTTAGCAACCCAATTACAAATATGATAGCCCAATGCCAATAATAGTGAGGCATTCCAAATTCAGCAATCTCTACCTTGTTGAACTATGCTTGTTATGAACTACTGAACCCAGAAATCACTTTGTTTCATTTGCTCTTATTTACCTGTAAATAGAAAATAACCAAATTTAGTAAAGAATTAAAACGTTACAGCTTGATATTCTAAATTCACACATTTTAAGTGCTATTTATAATCTTCGAGCAGGTTTTAAAATTACTTAAATGCAGTACTTTGATTCCAAGATTAAAAGGATTGTACTCAATAGGGATTTTTACAAGACTAAATAGATTTTTCTCAACCATATTCCTCACAAATTGAAACTTTATATTAACATGTTTTGTTCTTATGATTTTTGCTTAAATGAATAGCACTTTGATTATCAATGTAGTTCTAACCATTTCACTTTTGAACCCAATTTCATTTAACAAACCCCTTAACCAAAGATCTTTTTTAACAGTATCACAGGTAGCAATATATTCTGCCTCTATGGAAAATAGGGCTACAAGTTTTTGTAATCAAGATTTCCAACCGACACAACATCACACAAAGTAAAAATATAGGATGTGGATCTTCTTTTATCTAAATCTCCAGCAAAATTAGAATCAGTGTATCTTTTAAGAGTTATGCTCTCATTGCATCTTTTAAATTTTAGACCTAAGTCAGATGAACCTTTCAAATAGCTTAGCATCCATTTATTGGCTAGCCAGTGTGTTTCAACTAGGTTTACCATAAATTTTCTAAGAATGCTTATGTCATAAGCTAAATTAGGTCTAGTGCTCATCATAAGAAACATAATAGACCGTATATCATTAGCATAAGGTATATTTTTCATTCTTACAAATTCATCCTCAGTTTTAGATGACTGTTCATTTGACAATTTGAAATGATTAGCAATAGGCAATGAAACAGATTTACATTCAAGCTTGGCAAACTTTTCAAGTATTTTAAGCACATAAGAGCATTGGTTCAAATATAGAATGCAATTGTTCCTATCCATTTTTATCTTCATCCCAAGAATTCTTTTAGCTTGTCCTAGATCTTTCATTTTAAATTCAGATTTCAATTTTGACTTAATTGAATCTATTTTAGATCTATCATGGCAAGCAAGCAATATGTCATCAATATATAGTAATAAATACACAGATTGAGGTCCTTTTGACCCTTTGAAATATGAATTAAAATTGCTCTTAATCAAACCTTGAACATATGATTTAAATTTCTTATACCACTGTTTTGGGGCTTGTTTCATGCCATAAAGAAACTTCTTAAACATGCATACCTTTTTAGATTTTGAACTTACTTCAATCCCCTTTGATTGACTTGTATAAATTTCTTCATCAATGTCACCATTAAGAAAAACAGTTTTGAAATTAAGTTGATTCAACTTCCAGTTAAAATGAGCAGTCAAAGCTAGCAAAACTCTAATCAAGATGTATTTAGCAAGTGGGGAAAATATTTCATTATAATCAATTCCTTCTATTTGGGAAAACCCTTTAGCCGCAAGTCTTGTTTTGTATCTTCTATTATTTACATTAAAATCTCCTTCTTTTATTTGAAAAATCCATTTACAATCAACTGCCTTTTGGTTTGTAGGTTTATCAACCAAAATCCAAGTTTTGTTTTTAATCAAAGAATCTTTTCATCTTTCATGGCTTTTTTCTAAATGGTTGATTTAGAATAGTTAGTGGCCTCTTCAGAGGTACTTGATTTAGAATTTAGGAAATCAAGTGCAAAAAATAGACTTACAAAATCATCATTACTAATTCTAACAGAAGGAATCTATTCCTTATATTCTTATCTCTAGTAAGTTGATAGTCTGCAAGAGAAGTATCTTGAGATTCTACTTCATTTTCAAATTCAATTTACTTAGAATTTATTTCAAATTGAGTAGATTCCACCTCAATCAAATCATTGGAATCGGTAGGGATTTCTCCTTGATTTTTCAATACAATTTCATTAACAAGGGCTGTTCCAGGAGGTTTCAACTTTGGTGAAGTATTACAAGGGGGATCATTTACATTAAAAATGAAATTTTTACTGATAATGACCTTGAACCCATTTCGACTCTTTACCCATAGTCTATAACATTTGGTTTCCTCTCCATTGCAAATAAATAAATAAATAAATTTATAGATCTAGATTTATGCTTGCCTTCACTTTGATGAGAGCAGCAGTGCAACCAAAAACTTTCAGTTTAGTATAACCTGATGTCTTACCATATCACAATTTTCAAGGACTTGAAAATCAATAGCACTGGATGGACATCCATTTATATGATAAGTAGCAATTTTTAAGCTTCACCCCAAAAAAATTTAGGGAGACCAGAAGTAAGTAACATGCACCTGACTTTATCCAATAAAGTTCTATTCATCATCTCAGCCACTTCATTTTGCTAAGGGGATTATGTCACAATTCTGTGCCTTAGAATTCTAAATTCTTTACAAAATGAATCAAATTCAAAATTACGGAATTCAAGGCCATAGTCTGTTCCAAGTGCATTGACTCTTTTGTTAGTTTGATTTTTAATAATCAATTTCCATTACGTGAAAGTTTTGAAAAGTATCAAATTTGTGTTTGAAAAGAAAAGTCCATGTTTTTCTTTGAAAATCATCTACTATAAATAGGTAGAATTTAAATTTACTTAGGGTGCGTTTGATTGCAAACATGAAATTTGTATGAGAAAAAAATAAATTCTAGGCAATAGAATTTGTCAATTAAATGTATTTGATTGATTTAATTTTTAACCTAGAAAATATTATACTTGTCCATTTTTTATTGGTGGATAAACGAGATAGAGTGGATAGACGAGAGAGTGAATTCCCTAGAAAGTAAAATCCTACTCTTTTTAAAGAAAATATTTTCCTTGATTTTGAGGAATATATAAGCATATGACCAAAAATAGGAAAATATTTTCTTTAGAAAAATGGTAATCAAACAATACAAAAGTAGAAATTTTGGTGGAAAAAATACATTTTCATGAAAAATATTGTCAATTAAACACACCCTTAGTGTATTTACGAATGCTGGACCCCATAAATCAACATCTAAATACTCCAAAATAGAGCTAGATTTATGAATTCCAGATTTAAATGATAATTCGTTTTGTTTTACAATAATACAGTCTTCACAAAACTCCAGCTTAACATTATCATTTCCAAAACATATAAGTTTGTTTAAAATTAGTAATCCCTTTTCATTGACGTGGCCCGGTCTCTTATGTCAAATTAGAGATACATCAGTACTAGAACTTACAACTACAAGTTGTGACCTACTAAAGGTCCAGCCTATAAGGTGTAAATTCCATTAATCTTAGGAGAGGAAAGAATAACTTTACCACCAAGATTTAGCTTTGTAAAACCTTTATGAATTCTTATGTCATATTCTTCATCTAATCCACCTAAGGAAATTAGATTTTTTTGTAGTTCAGGCACATATCTAGTGTCATTCAATTCAAGAATGATTATTTTCCAGAAAAGGTTAAGTTTACCAATTCCTTTTATCTAACAACTCTGGTCATTTTTAATCTGAACTTGTCCCCCATTGAGATCAACAAATTCAGTAAACCATTCCTTTATGGAACACATGGAAAATATAGTCAGAGTCTGGAACCCATTCTTTTGGATTTCTTTTGGTTGTACTGACAAGAACATTTCCTTGTATATCAGATCCACTTCTGCACATGACTGCTGTAGATCCATCAAAGTTGTTCCTATCCTTCATATAAGATATTTTCTTAAAATAATCTTTTATGAAGTGACAAGTTTTTCTACAATAATAGCATTTCTTGACTTGGTTCTTGGATTTCATTTAAAACTTATTTTTATCTTTAAATCTAATATTCTGGTTTCCCTCTCCTATAAAAGTTGTAATTACACAAATTATTTGTCTTATTCTATACTAGCTTTTCTTTAATGTGGAGCCCTTCTCCAGTTTTAGAATTTTTGAACTTAGATTTTAGTTCAAGTTCTCTATTTCTCAAGGCTAAGATAATGATATCAATGGTAAGGTCTTCTCTCCCACATTCCAAGGCATTTTTAATGTCTCTATATTGTTCACTTATTGAATTTAACATAGGAACAACTTGTTGGTCATCAAATAACTCTTCATCACAAATAGACAGATCTTGAATAAGTTTTGTGAAATTATCAATATCTTCTTCTAAGCTAGAGGAAGAGTCAAAAATAAAGTTATAGAATTTTCTCAATAGGCAGCATTTATTTGACATAGTCTTACTTAGGTAAAGTGTTTCTAAGTTAGTCCAAAGTGTTTGAGCTGTGGTGGTTTCACCCACTTTCCTAATGTTAGATAAGTAAAGAAAAATAAAGTCAAGCAACCTCATCCAATTCTTGTCTCTTATAGGCACTAATTTCAATAACCCATATGCCATCAAAGGCAGCAGCACATCTCACATCTCTATTGTAATAGGAGAACTCTCATTTTTTGGCTCCAAAGACCAAAGTCCCTAGTACCATTCCAAATTTCGACTTCAAATTTTTGTGCAGTAGTCATATTAAAAGATAAGATCACAACAACAAAATTATAAAACATACAGATTGTAAATGATTCAAGTAATGTGATAAAGTCACAGTGTGTCCAAGTATCAGAATAGATTAAAGAAAAATATCCAAGCCTACTTATCATACAAGTTCAATAGTACTATGAACCAGGTTATACAATTCAAGTAAGGCAAATATACAAAATCTATAACAACCGAATGATGATTAAAGTCGTCAAACAATTATCAAGAAATATGAAAATCAATTTGTCAGGTTTAAGGAGCGTTACTCCCTTGATCTGTTACTCCCTCAGATTCCTAATAACCGAAGGAGATTTTGGACAAAGAAAATTAATGATAGATTACTTATCTTAATAACCAAGTCAGGAATTGACCAACAGATAATTTGATAATACTAGAAAAATAAGTGTTGAGAGCTTTACACCAGAGTTTGAAATCTCAAAATTTCAAAAAGAAGGGTGGAGTTCAAGAATACCAAAAGTGAACACAAGGCTCCAGTTAGTGCAAGAAACCCCAAAGAGTCACACTGACCCAGTAGAAACTCAATAGTAAGTCGAGCAATCATAGTGAGTCAACTTAACTCACCAAAACTCAGTACGAGTCACAAGTATCAACACACTCAGTGCCGAGTTCGCAGCAAAATCGCCAAAACTCAATGGAGAAGTACCAGATTTCTTAAGATTAGAGGAGAGTTAAAAAAAATATTAGAGGAAAGAGTAATTAGCACAAATTATCTTTACCATTCAATGTTATTGTGAAAAGTCCCCACCTTTCAATGTTAATGTGCAAAATGTCTATACCTTTCATTTTTTGACATTTTCACCTCTTCCTTTACCTTTCATTGCGAAAATCATCATTTTCATAAATTTTCATGTAAAATGATAAATATACTTTCCTATTTAAAAAAAAAAAAGAAAAATTAAATAAAAAATTACAATCATACTCTCAAACTTTTTTAAAATTGTGAATAAGACCAAATAAATTATTAAAAGGGCATTTAGCATAAAATGTCCCAACCTTTTAATATTATTGTACAAAACGTCTATTCCTTTTATTTTTTGACATTTTCATCATTATTTTCACATTTTATTTTGAAAATCATCATTTTAATCCATTTCTCAAGTAAAAACTATAAAATAACAAATATACTCTCTCTTTTTTAAACAAAACAAAAATAAACCAAAAATGCACAAGACCATACTAATTAAAAGGGGAAAATATTATATTTTACACTCTTATAAAGTACAAAAAAAATAAAAAATAAAAAAAATAGAGAGAGAGAGAACCCTAAACTAAAAATGCACAAGACACTAATCCAACTACTCAAATGAACGCGTTTTTAGAGTTAAAATAT
>NC_036251.1:27105159-27109739 GCF_002742605.1 Olea europaea var. sylvestris
TTATTATTATTATTATTATTATTATTATTATTATTTACTAATAAATTCAGCAGCATGATTTGGAGATATAGAATTTCTATAATTACTTTGATTCAGAAAAAAATAACTTTTTTTCTTAAAAATATTTACTGTTGAAATTAATTGATTATGATCTTACAACTAATAGTTGGGCCCAAATTAGTTCAGGAATCAGCCGAAGCCCAAATTAGGAGCCCAAGATGATTTCGACAGAAAAATTACCCAAAACCTTGTTATTTAAGTTTTAATTTCATTAATTAGGCATTATCCTTTCTTTTTAATTTTTTTTTTCCAAAAATCGAGTGGTCACATGAATGTAACTTACATTCACGTATAAATTAGGCTACAATCATAATTTATCGATCGCAATCACATATCAACTGATTTTTGAAAATTAATAATGTAATAGATGATGGAGATGCACGCAGAAAATTGTTATCACATTATTTAAGCCACATTTTTATCAGTATACTATAGAATGGTTGTAATAATGGGCATAATTTTCTATTAACATGAGGTAAAAGTGACAAATTTATTGTTCTATATCGCCGTTGTACTCTTATAAATACTTAATTATATCGACGAAGGAAGTGTGACATATTTCATATAAGCAGATCTATTACTCGTAACATAACTCGAGCAATAAAAATTAAACCTAGTAAAAATTGATGAGCCGACGAACTAACATGTCAAGGAGAAAAGTAAATAAAAAATTAATGATCAAAACACTGATTTATTATTATTATTATTATTATTATTATTATTATTATTATTATTATTATTATTATTATTATTTACTAATAAATTCAGCAGCATGATTTGGAGATATAGAATTTCTATAATTACTTTGATTCAGAAAAAAATAACTTTTTTTCTTAAAAATATTTACTGTTGAAATTAATTGATTATGATCTTACAACTAATAGTTGGGCCCAAATTAGTTCAGGAATCAGCCGAAGCCCAAATTAGGAGTCCAAGATGATTTCGACAGAAAAATTACCCAAAACCTTGTTATTTAAGTTTTAATTTCATTAATTAGGCATTAACCTTTCTTTTTCTTTTTTTTTTTTTCCAAAAATCGAGTGGTCACATGAATGTAACTTACATTCACGTATAAATTAGGCTACAATCATAATTTATCGATCGCAATCACATATCAACTGATTTTTGAAAATTAATAATGTAATAGATGATGGAGATGCACGTAAAAAATTGTTATCACATTATTTAAGCCACATTTTTATCAGTATACTATAGAATGGTTGTAATAATGGGCATAATTTTCTATTAATGTGAGGTAAAAGTGACAAATTTATTGTTCTATATCGCCTTTGTACTCTTATAAATACTTAATTATATCGACGAAGGACGTGTGACATATTTCATATAAGCAGATCTATTACTCGTAACATAACGCGAGCAATAAAAATTAAACCTAGTAAAAATTGATGAGCCGACGAACTAACATGGCAAGGAGAAAAGTAAATAAAAAATGTATAGATCATGTACATACATAGTTAATGGATCTAAATTTTCTCTAAATATTATGACAATCCTCTCCAATATATTTGGCAATAAGTAGCATCGTAATGACAGTATTTTAATTTATTTTTTCTTACATTATAGTTAGCGACATCCAATTTCACTCCCCAAAAATATATTGATACACATGCATCTAGATAACCAGAAGAATTTGAATACAGTAAATGATAACCTAAAAATTGATAAAACTAATTGGTTGAAATTTATTTTCCTACCCAGTTTGTTCAAGTATGTGCAAAAATTGGAACCAAGTTGTTACGTCTTGCCATTGAGACTCCATATGAAGCCTATGTGACATCCCACACGGAGTGACATCCCACACAAAGCTCCTCTTTCGTGGCAAAGCTCAAAAACCAAGTCAGCTCGCTGAAGCAGTTGTGGTTCGAAGGTTCAATCCGAGTCTTGTTCATGACCCATCTCCTTCAAAGATCTTATATTAATAAAATCTTATTTAAATGATTGATGTCACCCCTGTATTAAGTAATATGTCAAAATCTTGTCAGCATAAGTTGTAGGGTGTCTTCACCCTTTTAAAAGCATTAAATGTGCCACAGACTAGTGAGGACAAATTGATGCCTAAGATAGGATGCTTCGGTTAAGGAAATGAAATCTTGTGCCTCCTCATCCATGGATACTATTTCATATGTAGTACTATAAATACTCCCTCCTTGTATCGTTTGAAGCACATTGGAAACTAGACTTCATATTTCTTTATACTTTATCATTCTATGCTATTCGAGCGAGATATCTACTTTGGATTTATGTGTTCTTGATTGTTCTTCGTTATACAATCCTATTTATATGTGTTGTCAATAGCCGAACATTTTTATTTTGCGTTATAAAGCTTCTATCCCGTCCAAACCAAAATATTTTATTGACTAGAAATCCGTCCAAGTTTTATTGCAATTAGCTTGTTTGGACGTAGTACATACAAAAATCGAAATCAACACAAGTTGTTAGAGGTGGCACACTACCCTTTAGCGTTAAACGGAAGAATCGAAACGTATCTTCCTTCTACCTATCAATTGCAATCAAAGTTACATACATTTCTTATCATTATCTCTACATGTCATTAAAATTTCTCAAGATTGATTTATATTTTTATTTTCTTGAAAACAATGGAAAAACTCAATTCAGTATGTAGCGATGAAGGCAACAAACCATTTTACTAGCCACTAATAAAGATAGTAATGATATAATTCAAATGGCGGATTATGGTGAATGACAACAGAGTTAGGTAGTAAATAGTAATATTATGATATTCACAAAATGCACCAATAAATTTACACTGTAGTCGTAAATTAAATTTAGAAATATCAAAATACTAGCTCCTATGTTAACTAAATTGATAAATCTACTTCTCACGGTCATACATTCGTCTCGACTATCACTATAAACGTCATGAAATCAACATACTCAATCCCTTCTAAATTATTAAAAAACAAAGTTTCCTACTATGCTTCATGAATGCATATTGTCAAGATTGTATTATTATGAAAATTGAGTGACGATAATTAACAGGATGAACATGCATTTTATGTCTCAACCATCGCCACTAGTTACGCTTTCTACTAGCGATGTTAGCACAATTATTACGAGATAGAAGAAAAAAAGAAGAAGAAGACGACGACGACAACAACGACCTTACATTTGATTTCAATTTAGTTTATTAAAATCAGAAGTTGGGATCCAAATTGTCACGAGTGCAACCACCAGTCAAAATTATAGGACAGAGCAAGTGGACTTTGTACTGTTGTAACAAGTAGCTTTCGTCCTACTTTTGAATGATAAGTTTCTATGAGCCAATCAAATTTATATTCTATCCAATAAGGTAAAACATCCTCAATTTATTCAATCAAACATCAAGTCCATGGCTCTATTCGTTGTACCATAAATAATCCACTTTTTTGTTTGTCAATATTGTGATCTGGATTTTCTGCTTTTGTATTACACAAAATGTGAATTCACACTGTATATATGCAGGCGCGGCACATGATAAAGCCTCGTTTAATTTAGCTAAAAATCATATTTTAAAATAAATTTTGATAAAAGTCGATAAAACATGTGATTGAAAAGTTGATAAAAGTTATGAGTTCTATAAAATAGTTAAAAATAAGTTTAAAAAAGATGCCAAACAGAAGCTAAATCTCGACCCACGTAGTAGGGTTTTAATGTTGAAAACATCCATTTGCAATAGTGTAATAATAAAAAATGAAATTAAGGACCAACCACGGCTGTAACGTAAAGGATGAGCATGAATAATGGCATTTCTGTATGCCTTTTGGCCGGGCATAAACTTTCAAAAGGAAAATAATAGATGTTTTTTGTAGGAGCTCAAGCATTATGGAATTCGAGAACCTTATTTTAGTGCAATATATTACGTTTTTTACATCATAATCTAGCTCGACAATTGAACCGAATTTTTGAATCATTGATTATTGAGACAACTCGTGAATTCATAGGTCTAAACATCAAATATTTCTTTAATTTTTTTTTTATTTTTAGCCTAGGAATAGACCCTACGTGAACGTGATTTCTCGTCCAACTACTCAATCATGGTGTACCTAATAACAAGATAAGTCTTAATGAAGAAGCCATATCATTTGTATTGTTGCAAAAGTCATGATACATTTCAGCAACCACCACTATTTGATCTCATATTGTCGGAAGGCAAGGATTTGTGAAATCTAAATTCGGCTTAAACAATAATGATTTAGTTATTGAAGTGTCTTCGATCACAATCCCATTTTTCAAAGGTCGGGTAGTTTTGATTTTGTGAACGTTGTTAATCAACATAATAGCAAGTTTAGGACGACAAATATTAGTCCTCTCATCAATAAGACCATTGCAGGTTCATGATCGCGACAACCGACGTGTCCCTTCCGGGATTAATGATTAAACGGCTTGTCTCATTGTTTAGGTCACATTCATCGTTACTATATTGGAAAGGTTCTAAAATGCTAAACTATCATAATATGGGATTTAATTTATGATTACATTACTATAATCTTATGGGACCC
>NC_036251.1:27109839-27110682 GCF_002742605.1 Olea europaea var. sylvestris
ATGGCAAATGCTAACAAAACATAAATGGAAATTTCTGCAGCAGCTACTAAATAATCACAGTTGTGCAATCACAGCCAATCACGATAAGATAAGATGAAATCCATGCAACCACAGCCAACCACGACAAGATAAGATGAATGAAAATGTGCTAAAAATTTCCGAAATATTAATTAGCTTTTCAAATCATCAAACTTCAACTTTGACTATATATTTCATGTGATTAATAACGTTTATCAACTTTACAACTATATATTTTATCAACTTTATTAAAATCTGTTAAAAAATTTCAAACCACCCCTTTATTGTAGTGTTGTTTGGTAGACATTAAAATCAGATTTTTATTAGATCTTAATAAAAATTGATGAAATATGTGAATAAAAAATTATGAATCCCATAAAATATAAGATTAAGTTTAATTTTTTATTTTTGTTTAGATTAAAATCTAGATTTCAATTTGGCATATTCACGTGCAGGGGTTGTTGGGGGAGAATTGTGGGCTTATGGGCCTACCAGCACCTTTATAACTTTTTTATTGAAATATAATATTTGTCCAGTCTCAAAAATATGAAAAAAAATAGATTGACTTGACAAAAGATGATTGAGTGTTTGTTATTTTTATTTTTTAAACAGTCCAATCACATGTTAACACTTGTGCACCCTGTTTTTTGTGTAGCATAATTCTTTTTTATGATATGTTAGGTATTTGGTACTTTCTTGAGCCAAAATAATAATAATTCTTTGGTTAGTGTTGGCTTACATAAGCATGAGTCATTTGTGATGCTAGCCTTGCACTCAATTTTTAAAATTAGAACCCTGCGGGGCGCTGCATATGGTCCTGACCAA
>NC_036251.1:27110782-27116905 GCF_002742605.1 Olea europaea var. sylvestris
GAGATGGAGTGCACCGGCCATAGTCGATCGTGTTCTTAAGTACATCCCGGATCTCGAAAACGAGATAGAAACACTTAAGCTCAAGAAACAAAACTATATAACTCAATCAGAAGAGAGTGCTGAAATTAGTCCTGCTCAGAATTCACAGCAAATAACTGGCAGTGGCACTACAGTTTCTGTAAATGAAGTTAAAGAGGGAGAAGCTATCATTCAAATTTGCATGGAAAATAATAATGCATTTACAAAATTGCTGCAGAAATTGGAAGACGAGCAAGGCATTTGCATCAAAAGTGCATCTACTCTTCATGTCTCTCAAACTAGATTCTGCTATCATCTACACATTCAGGTACACAATTTATCTCCAGAAATTAAAATTTATTACAATTTTTTAACTTTAATTAGATATTCCATTTTGAAATTTATGTAGATATTTAAAAATTTATCATAAGAGCCACCGTGTACTAAAACAATCATGATACACAATCTTATTGCTAGACATAAATATACGAATTGCAATAAAATAAATAAATTGAAATATTAAAAATGGCAAAATATAGTTCAAACTTGTCTGATCCCTCATCCTTTTCCTATTTAAAATAAAAATCAATTTACAAGATATAATAATATTTCCTCCAACCAAAAATCATTGTCCTAATTCCACAGAAGTACAACCATGATCATTGATCCACAAGGTTGTTTCAGTTAGAACTGAAATACAATAGCTAGAATATATAAAATTATAATTTTAGGCCCATTATTTATAATTTTCAAGGTGTAACTAAAAATAAAGTTAAGAAAATAAAAGATATAAAATTTGTACTGTTAGGTTTGCCTATAACATATCCAATAGATCGTATAAAGAATTTAGTATAAAACTATAATAAATAATACAATATAAAGAGTAATATGGTAGATTAAAATGAATATGTTCATCATTTATTGTTTCTTATCTAGCCTAAACTCTAAACCTTAAGCTTGTGCACATTTTATGGTTATTAATTTAAATGAGTATCTTCTGAATAAAAATTAAATAACAGTACAGACTTATTCATTATAATTTTCTAACAAAAATATCTATTTATCCTAATTTGGTGCACCAAATACTAATTAATATTTATAAATATTTTTTTATTAATATTGTTACTGTTGCACCTCCATTGATAAAATAATGATAGAATTTTCAGTAAGTTTTGCACAGTGATTGTCAAAATTTCACTAAGTGTACAATATTGATAAGCAAGTAATCGTTTCCACGAGAACTATTTTATCCATATATTGATTATATTAAACATAGCTTCTATTAGAGCAAAACAGAAATCCTTGGGTAATGTTGATTGTTCTAACAATTTTAAAAGGTTTGATTTTTGATATTAAATTAGATGCGAAAAGTGCTAGTATTACGAATTCATTATAATTTTCCACTTTTAATTTAACCTACAAAACAATGAAAAAAATATATATATAACATGTGTACCGGTTTAAAGTCTCCAATTTAATTGAAAACCTCTCTTGAAAACTATGACATGCTCTAAAACCCCTCCCACGCTGTACTTAAAATAATAATAATAATAATAATAATATTCAGTATGCGTTCTTTAAATGCCCTTTATTTTCATAACTAAATTTATAATATTATCATAAATGCAAAATGCCATTGTATGTCAAAATTTTGAGGCTGACTTTGATTATAACCTAAAATATTTTTATCTTTTTTGGACAGACAAGTGAAAATTCAATTCTGGCAAACTATGTTGAAGGATTGAGAGAGAAGGTAATTTCTTGGTTGAGATGATTGAAAGGCATCAATATTATTAATATTGTTGTTACAGATTTTTATGTAAATAAAGTCTTTGATAAAGTAGCTCAAAATAGTTGCAAACTTAAAGCAACAGCAAACATAGAGAATTATGAAGTAACTAGGCTATGCCCCGTTTGGCCCCCATTCTTGTCAAATTTTAATGGTTGGAATAGTGTTTTTTTGAATAATGTGCGGTTGAAAAAGAATGAAAAGTCTTTAATTTGCGTATAATATTATTTTATAAAAAATTGTATGGTTGAAAATAAGAGAGAGAGTGAGTGAGAATGGGGGCTCAACGAGAGCTATATAGATAATTATCAACTTATTTGATATGTTTTACTTATAACCCAATGTTTGGTCATTTATCTTGAAGTTAAACAAAAAGCTTCCTTCTCTTTTGAATTAGTTTTGAGTTAGTATGCAAATACTATAAATCTTCGGATAAATATATATGTATCCGAGGGGTTATCGAATGGTGTCCCCACTTTCACAATGTACGGCGGGCACCGTGTGAATTTAAAAATGACGACTCATGGTCTCCACCCCTATTATGAGTAGTAAGTAAAAGATTCGGTAAAAAAATTCGATACGTGTAGCATTATTCTAAATCTTTATGAGTTTTGTAAATAATATTATAAAGTAAGTTTTTTTTCTTCTGTAACGTTGTTATGTGAAATTTGGTTATTCATCTGCAAAAGGCTCCCTACTAAGTGTCTATGTTTAAGTGGCTTAAGTGCCAGCAAATCGTAAGTCAATTTCTACTAAATGCAAATCAAGTGGGATTAAAAAAAAATTAAGAACTGACCAAAAACTGGACGTACAACTAAAGAGCAAAAACTAGTCTACCAACCGGTCTAACTATAAAACCACTAGATCAGGACCGGTTTTAGTGTTTTCCCAGGAAAAAGGGGAAAAACTTTGAAGATATAGAGCCCGATGACTTGGACTTAAAGTCCCATAAAGGTACAACATTATGCTCCGGTTTGGTAGAGATTAAAATCAGATTTTTAATAGATTTTGATAAAAAGTTAATGAAATGTGGTTGAAATGTTGTAATTCTAATAAAATATGTTATTAAAATAAATTGTTGACTTTAACTTAAATTAAAATTTGAGATATATCCTATTAACTGCACTCGTTATATTTTGCTCTCTCAATCCACATTATTAAGAAATTTTTACTTATCATGTCATTGCATGTTAATTTTATTCGAAAGAAATGTATAATAATTTAAAGCTCAATATAATTTACATCTTGAAGTGATATTTTTTTTCCATTCCCATTCCCATTCACTCTGTATTTCTCATTTAATTTAATTTTAACAACACAATAAAATGTTATATATTAATTGTCTTGTTTTCTATTGACATTAGAAGTGGTCAAGCGAAAATTAAGAGTCTATTTGACAACCATTATTATTCAAAAACGATTTTTGAATAATGATTTTTTTGTAGGAAGTGTGGTTAAAAAGTAGGGAATTTTTTTTTTTTTTTTTTGTACAAGTGTAAAATATTTTATTTTGTGTATATATGATTGAAATTGATCTTATAGCAAATCATAAAATAAATTAATGATTGCCAAACAATCATCAAGATCCCGTTTGAGCCACATTATTGTAAAAGTGAGAATGAAAAATATAGCCGTTATAGGCTCCACACAAGAAATAAAAAGTCAAATATGATGGTTTGAGTGATGGATAACGATCATATTTTTCATTTTAATGAGAAAATAATGAGGCTCAAACAGGGCCCAAATATATTCAAGTTTAATGAGTGTTTTTATTCACACTAGTCAAAGTTGAATGTGCATTGCACGTTATTCTAAAAAAAACTTTATAAGTGATGTAAAATAAATATTTGATACCAATATGTTGGAGGATTTGATGAGTCTTAGATGAATTAAAAAAAAAATAGCATAAAAATTTTAGAGAAAAAAATTATACTCTCAAAACTCAATTTCTATGATTCAAATTTTTGGTAATGATGAAATACTATAAATGAGCAATTTTTTTATATTACATTTGATTCATAAAAATTAATTGTTAATACAAAAATTTAAACACCCATTAAAATTTTTAGATACATGAATATGAATAAATTTATCTATAATAACTTCAGATTTATGTAAGTTTATCGAGTGAAAATTCATTGAATCTAGATTAATATGAATGTTAATTAATTAATTAATTAATTAATAACACAAATTTCTTAAATAACAATAATTATGTAGTATTTATTACATATCGAAAAATAAAAAGAATAGAGAAAGAATGTCAACAAAAAAAAAATAATAAATAAATAAAATCACTGGTTACAGCCATAGATGACAACACAAGAAAAAAATGGTTGGGATGACAACACATCGCCCAACTCCATTAAAATTACAAACCACAAATTCTCACACCAAAAATTAAAATTCAAAGAAAAAATAAATGTCATTACCTGTCATTGAATAAAAAACGCTAATGATGAATTATCTGTAAATATTGTTGTACTTCCCTATATCACGAAATCATGTACATCTCCCTCAGCACGCCATTTGAAAAAATCATTTATGCTGTAACCAACTTTCATTCTGGCCATCGTCTCAACATCTGTTTGGCGTAGAATGTCCAAAGGGAGCAGCTCAATAGCGAGAACGGACCACAAATAGAACAAAATTTTGTAGGCTGACTTTGTTTATGCGTCAACTCTTAGGAGCGATAGCCGCTAGGGCATTAGCGTGCGAGGGTGAAAGATTGCCCAAAAGAGGCTGCATCTGATGACCATAAACTGACATCAGGTGAGAGAATGCCCTGCCTATCTGCGTCTTGACTTCAGGTGTTTCTTCGGGTGATGAAGCAACTTGGGCAAATATATCAACCAGCTGGGGAACGTTAGACAGGATCTGCAAATGGAAGAAAACAAATTGACAAAACCGCAATAAAAGAAAAAATTAAAGAAGTCGGAAAAATGTAGTTCAAAACAAACATGATTTGAGAAGTTAAGGGCATAAAAAAAAATAATAATCTGAGTACCTGAGGATTAGATGATAAAACGAGATTACAGATGCAGCTATATACAGCTATTGATTCTTCCTTGTCCTCTTTCAAAGGAAGAACTTTCAAGAAAACAGGGAGGACCTGATAAAGCGGCTGTGTGTTAAAAATAAAATTAGGGCAAAATATAAGCACAACTTCAAAGTAAAGAATTGGAAGGTGAACCTGATTCAAAGGAATGGCCTCCGGGTGAAACATAATCATCCTTGCCACTGCACCAGCGGCATTGTCCCTAACTGCATTATCCGGCTCTGATTCCCCAAACAATGGATAAAGGCCACGTAGAGCATCATCATAGTATCTATTAGATATGTAAGGAGATATGAGTAAACATGAAAGAAAAGAGGATGAAATATATTAGCAATTAAGCTAAGTTAGGAATGTGAGCAAGACAAATGCAAAAAGATAAGGATCAACCATCACACAGTCACCATCGCAACCCCAATAGCAACATTATAGATAGAGAGAGAAGAAGTATGGGAGAATTCTTCGCTGTGAATGGGAAGAATATGGGTACGACGGCAGTCAAAGTAATTATGCATTAGACATATGGAAGGATACCTCAAAGCAGAGTTCCCACCATTTTTGCACAATTCACCAACACAAAATGCTGCATTCCTCCTATTAGTGGAATCAGATGACCCTAATTCTTTAAGTACAATGTTCATCACAGCCTGAAATTTGAAGTATATCCATTACATTAATATCATGTGACCAGAAAGTAACGGAAAATGCACTGTTAATCGCTCAGCATTACATCAACATAGCCAGCAATTGGAGCACCCATATGCTGGGCAACTTCTGCCAGGGTCGCAACAACCATCGTACGATCTTGAGGTGGGCTTGATGCTTTCTACAATTGCCATTACAGAAACCAGTGAGAAATGAAACAAAACAAGTGCAGAGATTCATATTCAGATGCAATACAGTAAGCAGCTTTTATTAACTGCAAATTTCATCAAAGGTGCAAACAGTTGCGAAAAGATAGGAGCAAATTGAGCGCCCATGGCCTTTGCATATGCAGGAAGGAGATCAGAAACAGCATCCATGAGCACTTCGTCATGTTCAGGATCGTCGTCATCAATCTCACTGTCAGATTCTATCTGTTGACATGTTGACTCCCCTTTAAGCAATACCGAAGTTGCTTCAACTAGTTGAGGAAAGTCTGCCATAGGAACATAGGAAAAAGGGAGAACAGCTGGTAAGCTTCTTCACAGGAAAAATAGATATTTCAGGATCCAAAAAAAAAAAAAAGAAAAGACCACCAGATTTTGCACTCACAAGGCTC
>NC_036251.1:27118498-27142043 GCF_002742605.1 Olea europaea var. sylvestris
CTTCTATGAATTTTCATTTTAAAATTTTTATAGACTTTTGTGGAATTCAAAAGATTTTTGAAAACTTTCATTTGAAATAGAATTCACATGAATTTGATGTGCGATTCTCATATCCCATTTTCTTTCCTCTTCTTCTTCCCATATAATAAAAAAGAATTTGAAAAAATAAAAATTTAAGACTTTAATTAAATAATTAATAATCAAAAGTATACATATATATAGGATTTAATATTATTAGTATAGTATACTTTTAAAAATTAATATATTTAAATTTAATTATAAATTTTCATAATTTAATAAAAAAAATAGGTATTTTTCTCAAAAAATGAATGAAAAAAGAAAAAAAAGTTATAAGAATCCAATTTAATTTTTTTTTTTTATAGAAATAGAGATAAATAATAAGAGAGAGAAAAAAAAATAAATGGAATATAATAAATAAAAAATAAGTTTTAATTATACATGTCCATAAAAGATTAAAGGAAAGAAAGATTGGAAAAAAAAAAAGATCGTGAAAGTCTCCTAAAATCTTGTGATTAATGAGAGACAAATTTTAAGATATTATATGAGTACTTTCTGCTTAAAAATTAGTACTTCAGAGACTTTTATAAAAGTCTCTAGAAGTCATTAAAATTTGAATACCGTAAGACTTATAGAGACTTCTAAAAAATTTTAATTAAATACACCGTAACTTTTAGAGACTTTTTAAAAGTCTATAAAAGTTTTAATTGAATACACCATGACTTTTAGAGAGTCTCAAAAAATCTCAATTGAATACCCCTAAATTTTTTAAATCTCAAAAAGTCATTAAAGTCTCAATTGAATACACCCTCCTAAGTAGGAATTTGGATAGAAAACTGATATTTTCCATGGAAAATTAATGTAATCAAACACACCCTTAATGGGAGCCAAACCAGGGCTAAATATCTCTCCGGCTTCACTAACTAGTTATTTTATCACGAATTCACACTGATAATCTGTGATTTTTGATGCTTCAGATGTATAAGGTAATGACAAGAAATTGATATATGGTAATCTTGTTAATTTCTTGTCCGTTGATTTCTCAAAAATTCATGAAACTGCGTTAACTGATCTTTATTTTGATCAAGAATTTGACTATTTTGTGCTGATTTTCTGTTCTTGATTCTTGAATTATTTATTTTACTGGGTGTTATTTTGGCTTATAATATAATACATTTAGGTTTGTGTAGGCACAAATTAATACACTGATATTGCGAATGTTATCTTTATGCAGGATTTCTAGGGTTCATAAAATTTATATAGGGTTAAGATTTCTAGGGTTGCAGAAGTGAAAATTAATTTTAGAAAGCAATTAGGATTGGGGTTTGGACCACCAGGAGTGGCGGATCCTTGAAGTACAAGGACGTACTAGTTCAGATAGTACTCTCTACGAAGTAGTACGAAGTAAGAATCAATTATTTTTGTGTCCTATGTACTGATCTTTATCAGAAATTAATCTCTTTCAATCTAGTCCCTTGGGTAAATGTCAAGTTTACCAGAAATGAATCTTGAGGTTTCAGAATATTTATGCCCTATTGATCCTTCGGAATATGAATCATGGCCACTTTTACAAAATATAGAGGAGCTAGCAGTTACACAGTACAGCATTTCTGAGACTGCCATCAATAATTGTGAACCTCCGGCGCTGGCTACGGTGGAGAATGGTGGTGGTGGTGCAGCAGCACCATCGTTAGTGCAGCCACAACCAAGGAGGTTGTATAGGCAAAATAAATCAAATAATTCCAAGACAAGGAAAATAAAGTACAGCCCAGTAAATGAGGACTTAAAAAATCAGAAAAGATTGGTCGAAGAACAAAGTGCAGATGAAGAAGGGACATCAGTTGCCAAGAAGATGAATCATAATGCCAATGAGAGAATTCGAAGGATGAAGCTTAACGCGTCTTATCTTGCTCTCCGTGCACTCCTTCCGGATTATTCTAGATCAAGATCAAAGGTGAGGTCCCAATTGTTTAAGATTAAATGCAAGCAACACTACCACAAAAACAGATGTTTTCTTGTTTGGAAATTGTTAATAAATGGTTTTGTTTATAAATAGATATAAATGAGTGGTGCATGAGTTACGACTAATTCAAATTCTTACAGAGGAGATGGAGTGCACCGGCCATAGTCGATCGTGTTCTTAAGTACATCCCGGATCTCGAAAACGAGATAGAAACACTTAAGCTCAAGAAACAAAACTATATAACTCAATCAGAAGAGAGTGCTGAAATTAGTCCTGCTCAGAATTCACAGCAAATAACTGGCAGTGGCACTACAGTTTCTGTAAATGAAGTTAAAGAGGGAGAAGCTATCATTCAAATTTGCATGGAAAATAATAATGCATTTACAAAATTGCTGCAGAAATTGGAAGACGAGCAAGGCATTTGCATCAAAAGTGCATCTACTCTTCATGTCTCTCAAACTAGATTCTGCTATCATCTACACATTCAGGTACACAATTTATCTCCAGAAATTAAAATTTATTACAATTTTTTAACTTTAATTAGATATTCCATTTTGAAATTTATGTAGATATTTAAAAATTTATCATAAGAGCCACCGTGTACTAAAACAATCATGATACACAATCTTATTGCTAGACATAAATATACGAATTGCAATAAAATAAATAAATTGAAATATTAAAAATGGCAAAATATAGTTCAAACTTGTCTGATCCCTCATCCTTTTCCTATTTAAAATAAAAATCAATTTACAAGATATAATAATATTTCCTCCAACCAAAAATCATTGTCCTAATTCCACAGAAGTACAACCATGATCATTGATCCACAAGGTTGTTTCAGTTAGAACTGAAATACAATAGCTAGAATATATAAAATTATAATTTTAGGCCCATTATTTATAATTTTCAAGGTGTAACTAAAAATAAAGTTAAGAAAATAAAAGATATAAAATTTGTACTGTTAGGTTTGCCTATAACATATCCAATAGATCGTATAAAGAATTTAGTATAAAACTATAATAAATAATACAATATAAAGAGTAATATGGTAGATTAAAATGAATATGTTCATCATTTATTGTTTCTTATCTAGCCTAAACTCTAAACCTTAAGCTTGTGCACATTTTATGGTTATTAATTTAAATGAGTATCTTCTGAATAAAAATTAAATAACAGTACAGACTTATTCATTATAATTTTCTAACAAAAATATCTATTTATCCTAATTTGGTGCACCAAATACTAATTAATATTTATAAATATTTTTTTATTAATATTGTTACTGTTGCACCTCCATTGATAAAATAATGATAGAATTTTCAGTAAGTTTTGCACAGTGATTGTCAAAATTTCACTAAGTGTACAATATTGATAAGCAAGTAATCGTTTCCACGAGAACTATTTTATCCATATATTGATTATATTAAACATAGCTTCTATTAGAGCAAAACAGAAATCCTTGGGTAATGTTGATTGTTCTAACAATTTTAAAAGGTTTGATTTTTGATATTAAATTAGATGCGAAAAGTGCTAGTATTATGAATTCATTATAATTTTCCTCTTTTAATTTAGCCTACAAAACAATGAAAAAAAAATATAACATGTGTACCGGTCTAAAGTCTCCAATTTAATTGAAAACCTCTCTTGAAAACTATGACATGCTCTAAAACCCCTCCCACGCTGTACTTAAAATAATAATAATAATAATAATAATAATAATAATAATAATAATAATAAGATTCAGTATGCGTTCTTTAAATGCCCTTTATTTTCATAACTAAATTTGTAATATTATCATAAATGCAAAATGTCATTGTAAGTCAAAATTTTGAGGCTGACTTTGATTATAACCTAAAATATTTTTATCTTTTTTGGACAGACAAGTGAAAATTCAATTTTGGCAAACTATGTTGAAGGATTGAGAGAGAAGGTAATTTCTTGGTTGAGATGATTGAATAATAATAATAATAATAATAATAAGATTCAGTATGCGTTCTTTAAATGCCCTTTATTTTCATAACTAAATTTGTAATATTATCATAAATGCAAAATGTCATTGTAAGTCAAAATTTTGAGGCTGACTTTGATTATAACCTAAAATATTTTTATCTTTTTTGGACAGACAAGTGAAAATTCAATTTTGGCAAACTATGTTGAAGGATTGAGAGAGAAGGTAATTTCTTGGTTGAGATGATTGATAGGCATCAATATTATTCATATTTTTGTTACAGATTTTTATGTAAATAAAGTCTTTGATAAAGTAGCTAAAAATAGTTGCAAACTTAAAGCAACAGCAAACATAGAGAATTATGAAGTAACTAGGCTATATATATAATTATCAACTTACTTGATATGTCTTACTTATAAACCAATGTTTGGTCATTTATCTTGAAGTTAAACAAAAAGCTTCCTTCTCTTTTGAATTAGTTTTGAGTTAGTATGCAAATACTATAAATCTTCGGATAAATATATATGTATTCGAGGGGTTATCGAATGGTGTCCCCACTTTTACAATGTATGGCAGGCACCGCGTGAATTTAAAAATGACGATCCATAGTCTCCACCCCTGTTGTGAGTGCTAAGTAAAAGATTCGGTAAAAAAATTCGATACGTGTAGCATTATTCTAAATCTTTATGAGTTTTGTAAATAATACTATGAAGTAAGTTTTTTTTCTTCTGTAACATTGTTATGTGAAATTTGGTTATTCATCTGCAAAAGGCTCCCTACTAAGTGTCTATGTTTAAGTGGCTTAAGTGCCAGCAAATCGTAAGTCAATTTCTACTAAATGCAAATCAAGTGGGATTATAATTGTTTATATCAATTGATTTTGTCAAAATTGAATTGGACTATAGCCTCTTCAATCGAAAAAAAATTAAGAACTGACCAAAAACTGGACCGTACAACTAAAGAGCAAAAACTAGTCTACCAACCGGTCTAACTATAAAACCACTAGATGGACCGGTTTTAATGTTTTCCCAGGAAAAAGGGGAAAAACTTTGAACATATAGAGCCCGACGACTTGGACTTAACGACCCATAAAGGTACAACATTGTGCTCTCGTTTGGTAGGGATTAAAATCAGATTTTTAGTAAATTTTGATAAAAAATTAATGAAATATGTGGTTGAAAAATTGTTATTCTCATAAAATATGTGATTAAAATTAAATGTTGACTTTAATTTAAATTAAAATTCGAATTTTAATCCCTACCAAATAGGGATATATCCTATCAACTGCACTCTTTATAATTTCCTCTCTCAATCCACTTTATTAAGAAATTTTTACTTATCATGTCATTGCATGTTAATTTTATTCGAAAGAAATGTATAATAATTTAAAGCTCAATATAGTTTACATCTTGACTTGATATTTTTTTTCCATTCCCATTCCCATTCACTCTGTATTTCTCATTTAATTTAATTTTAACAACACAATAAAATGTTATATATTAATTGTCTTGTTTTCTATTGACATTAGAAGTGGTCAAGCGAAAAGTAAGAGCCTATTTAACAACCATTATTATTTAAAAATAATTTTTGAATAACGATTTTTTTTTTTTGTAGGAAGTGTGGTTAAAAAGTAGGGAATTTTTTTTGTTACAAGTGTAAAATATTTTATTTTGTGAATATATGATTAAAAATGATCTTATAGCAAATCATAAAATAAATTAATGATTACCAAACAATCATCAATATTCAAGTTTAATGAGTGTTTTTATTCACACTAGTCAAAGTTGAATGTGCATTGCACGTTATTCTAAAAAAAAGTTTATAATTGATGTAAAATAAATATTTGATACCAATTTGTTGAAAGATTTGATGAGTCTTGGACAAATTAAAAAAAATAAAATTTAGCATAAAAATTTAAGAGAAAAAAATTGTACTCTCAAAACTCAATTTCTATGATTCAAATTTTTGGTAATGATGAAATACTATAAATGAGCAATCTTTTTATAGTACATTTGATTCATAAAAATTAATTGTTAATACACAAATTTAAACACCCATTAAAATTTTCAGATACATGAATATGAATAAATTTATCTATAATAACTCTAGATTCATGTAAGTTTATCAAGTGAAAATTCATTAAATCTAGATTAATATGAATGTTAATTAATTAATTAATAACACAAATTTCATAAATAACAATAATTATGTAGCATTTATTACATATCGAAAAATAAAAAGTAAAATATTATTGAAATAAATAAATTATAGGGAGGTTAAAATCGTTCAAAAAATAATTCTCCATTGATGTGATATTTTAATATATTGTAGATTATAGATATATAAATTGATTTAGATAATTAACTTTCTTTTTCTTTTTCTTTTTCTTTTTTCAATTTTTCTGGTACATTTATTTATGTTTCATCTATAATCGACTCAACGCCAATTCGACCTTTCGACCTCTTTCTTTCTCAAGTCAGCGCCTGTTCCATTATTTATGATTTATCACGCTTCTATTAATGGGTTTACTGTACATCAATTGATTTATTTATTCACAGGATGAAGGTATGAATGAAGCAAATTACAGAGATTGGAAGGGAAAAAAATTTACAATTCATGTCGAACAACATTTATACAAACAAACCCATCAAAATCATAACTTATAGAGAAAGAATGTCAACAAAAATAAATAAATAAATAAAATCACTGGTTACAGCCATAGATGATAACACAAGAAAAAAATGGTTGGGATGACAACACATCGCCCAACTCCATTAAAATTACAAACCACAAATTCTCACACCAAAAATTAAAATTCAAAGAAAAAATAAATGTCATTACCTGTCATTGAATAAAAAACGCTAATGATGAATTATCTGTAAATATTGTTGTACTTCCCTATATCACGAAATCATGTACATCTCCCTCAGCACGCCATTTGAAAAAATCATTTATGCTGTAACCAACTTTCATTCTGGCTATCGTCTCAACATCTGTTTGGCGTAGAATGTCCAAAGGGAGCAGCTCAATAGCGAGAACGGACCACAAATAGAACAAAATTTTGTAGGCTGACTTTGTTTATGCGTCAACTCTTAGGAGCGATAGCCGCTAGGGCATTAGCGTGCGAGGGTGAAAGATTGCCCAAAAGAGGCTGCATCTGATGACCATAAACTGACATCAGGTGAGAGAATGCCCTGCCTATCTGCGTCTTGACTTCAGGTGTTTCTTCGGGTGATGAAGCAACTTGGGCAAATATATCAACCAGCTGGGGAACGTTAGACAGGATCTGCAAATGGAAGAAAACAAATTGACAAAACCGCAATAAAAGAAAAAATTAAAGAAGTCGGAAAAATGTAGTTCAAAACAAACATGATTTGAGAAGTTAAGGGCATAAAAAAAAATAATAATCTGAGTACCTGAGGATTAGATGATAAAACGAGATTACAGATGCAGCTATATACAGCTATTGATTCTTCCTTGTCCTCTTTCAAAGGAAGAACTTTCAAGAAAACAGGGAGGACCTGATAAAGCGGCTGTGTGTTAAAAATAAAATTAGGGCAAAATATAAGCACAACTTCAAAGTAAAGAATTGGAAGGTGAACCTGATTCAAAGGAATGGCCTCCGGGTGAAACATAATCATCCTTGCCACTGCACCAGCGGCATTGTCCCTAACTGCATTATCCGGCTCTGATTCCCCAAACAATGGATAAAGGCCACGTAGAGCATCATCATAGTATCTATTAGATATGTAAGGAGATATGAGTAAACATGAAAGAAAAGAGGATGAAATATATTAGCAATTAAGCTAAGTTAGGAATGTGAGCAAGACAAATGCAAAAAGATAAGGATCAACCATCACACAGTCACCATCGCAACCCCAATAGCAACATTATAGATAGAGAGAGAAGAAGTATGGGAGAATTCTTCGCTGTGAATGGGAAGAATATGGGTACGACGGCAGTCAAAGTAATTATGCATTAGACATATGGAAGGATACCTCAAAGCAGAGTTCCCACCATTTTTGCACAATTCACCAACACAAAATGCTGCATTCCTCCTATTAGTGGAATCAGATGACCCTAATTCTTTAAGTACAATGTTCATCACAGCCTGAAATTTGAAGTATATCCATTACATTAATATCATGTGACCAGAAAGTAACGGAAAATGCACTGTTAATCGCTCAGCATTACATCAACATAGCCAGCAATTGGAGCACCCATATGCTGGGCAACTTCTGCTAGGGTCGCAACAACCATCGTACGATCTTGAGGTGGGCTTGATGCTTTCTACAATTGCCATTACAGAAACCAGTGAGAAATGAAACAAAACAAGTGCAGAGATTCATATTCAGATGCAATACAGTAAGCAGCTTTTATTAACTGCAAATTTCATCAAAGGTGCAAACAGTTGCGAAAAGATAGGAGCAAATTGAGCGCCCATGGCCTTTGCATATGCAGGAAGGAGATCAGAAACAGCATCCATGAGCACTTCGTCATGTTCAGGATCGTCGTCATCAATCTCACTGTCAGATTCTATCTGTTGACATGTTGACTCCCCTTTAAGCAATACCGAAGTTGCTTCAACTAGTTGAGGAAAGTCTGCCATAGGAACATAGGAAAAAGGGAGAACAGCTGGTAAGCTTCTTCACAGGAAAAATAGATATTTCAGGATCAAAAAAAAAAAAAAAAGGACCACCAGATTTTGCACTCACAAGGCTCAACAGCCATGAACCCAAAATCATTCATGATGTCAGCAATGCTCATACAAGCTTGAGCAACAACTTCCTTGTCATCATCTTCAATCATTGTTTTTATATAAATATTCATCATAGTATCTGTCACAAGAGATGGTAAAGGTTTTCACAGGCTTTAGGAATAAGCATACAATAAAAAATCTAAGTTAGTGAATGTTAAATAATTGATACTTACCAAGAACTTCTTTTGTCTTTGCAATTCCTTCCTGCAGAAAACAAGTGAATCTGTGATTTCAGTAAGAATATCCAGCCAGACAGAATGGATGTCGCCCAAAAGGATTTCATGACATGAAGGAACAACTAAATAACTCGAGTAATGGATGCCATTTTAATCAATTTAATTGCAAACATGCAAAAAAAACTAGGCCTCTTTTTCATTTTGCTCAAAATCATATTTTTATTAGATTTAGATAAAAGTTGATGAAATGTAATTAAAAAGTTGATATAAGTTTTTGGTCTATGAAATGTGTGGTTAAAATTAATTGTTGACTTTGATTTGATTTTTGTCAACTTTTTTAGCCCAAACAATGGCCAAATCTAAAAGAATTAGAAAAAAAATCGATGTACTTAACAAAGTGGTGATAATACAAGCCGTAAATTGTTTGAACTAGAAGAATAATCAAAATTTGCCCACACATCATGAATAGTGAATGATGAGCAACATAATCAAAGAGTGGAAAGGGGTGATATTTCGCACTCACATTATGACCTTGGAAAACTGCGTGAGAAACCATCAATATATCTGCCACGCCATATTAATAAAACATGAGAGGGCAGTTAATATAAATGGAGGGCATCATCCATCAATCAAAATGCAAGAACAGCTATTAGGTTCAGATGTGCAAAGGAAAATGAAGATTCAGGAGAAGCTAAATTTCCTTTTAGAAAACCATAATCCTAGACAAAATGACCAGGAGAAAGCTATAAAGCCAGTTGAAAGTTATTACAGGTGTATATATCAACTTAAACCTGTGGTCATACTTTCTTCTAGATATGTTACATATGACAACTGACAATTTAGCGTATTGAAGATATACAAGTTAACAAACATCATTAGATACCAAAGGCCAGAGCATATAGCATTCATTTTGGGGAACAGCATAAAAAAGCAAAACAGCTGTTAAGACTTAAAATGTAGCATATTACGATAATTATCCATTTCAAGACAACAACATTCCGCCATTGAGGAAGCTAATGTCATCCTATTCCCAAAACTTCAATAAGACAACACTCAAAAGAAAACGAGAATTCAGGAGATCTTTTCTTTCTTCCCAAGACATGCTTTGGGCGTGGGAAGGGTGAGTGTTGGGCTCCATTTAATGATAGAAATGATGTGATCTGTTGCATCTTTTCTTTTACAGCAAGGGCATGTAAAATATGTTGGGGCTTCCAACCCAGGAATTTCTAAAGTTCGATATGCTTCTACAAAATTTTACTGTTTTTATTTTATTACTGGTATCTTCAGACAAAAGCATAAAGCATGAAAATGTGAAATTTAACACAGGATTATCAGATGCACAATAAAAAGAAAAAGTACATAGCAAACTGAAACTCACATTTCAGAGCAATAATTGCCTGAAGGCGGACGTCCTCATGGAAATATGTTGAATGTCTAACCATAATCTTAAAGGTCTCCTCTAAGTACCTTAATTATATAATAAGGCATCCAAAAATTAATGTTTACTGTTTACCTCAGGATATAAGTAAAATAAATATAGACAGAGGAAAGTGTGAAGGATACGGTGCATAGGAACTCTTCGTGTGGAGAGTAAATAATCCAAGAGCTTGTGTAGCTGCTGCTTTTTCATCCAAAACCCCTGTTCTTACACTGATATTGCGAACCCTCGGTTCATCATGTGCTTCATCATCAGATGAGACTCCACCAAATGCATTGACATTCTCATCCTCCTCAGAATCATCAATATCCACTGCAGAGCCATCATCCAGATTGCAGGAGGAAAATGCCAGAGGAACTACATGTGGAAGATACTGTTCCAAAATGTGATGCATAATTTTAGATTTAAAATAACAAGTGCATAAAAGGGTAAGATGGCATGAGATAAATTATGCCTGAGTAAATCCATCATCTAAAAGTTCTGCAACATTGCTGAAGAATCCATGAGTGTACTCCCGAAGCTCACTGAATTCCAACCCGAAACCCTGAAATATAAAACCCCTCAATCGAATGTACCAAAAACTAATAACTTCGTTAATATCAAAGCAACAATTTAATACAGATATTGCAGCTTCAATGAAAGGAGGCAAAATTGGCTCCATCCTTGCCCTCCCAACAGACATTGCAACTATTCCAACCAGTTCAGTAGCCCTCGCTCGTGACCGGAGGTCCTCATCATTTGTAAGAACCATGAAGATTTGCATCAACTCAAGAACCTTTTCAGCATATGGAATAAAAGCTTGTTCTGCAGCAGATGCAACTGAACCAATAGCAGACTGCAATAAAATCAAGCAAAGATCAGTGAAACTTAGAAGTTTAGTGCTCTAAACTTCTAAGCAAATACAGTCAACTCTTACCATGCACGTCTCCTGCAAATTACGGGTGCTACTTTGGAGGGCACCAACTAATTTTCCCATCAAGGGATCCAGAAAAGGAAGAATTTCCTCACCCATGTTCTCACAAAATGCTGCCAATGCATAATATGACTTCTCCTGCCAAAGGATAAGTAAAACGTTAGAAAGTACAGAGAGAGAGAGAGTGGTATAGTATAATTGCTAGATTTATTATGTCAGTACCTTAACTTCATCAGACGCATCCTCTAAGGCATTCAAAATACTAGGAAGAACACTTTCATAATGAGATACTATCTCAGGCTGCAGATGCTCAGCAAATTGACCCAGTGCAAAGGATGCAGCGCCTCGTACCATTTGCTCAGGATCTCTAAGGGCAGCCAAGACAATATGAAGAATAGGTTCCAGTTTGTTTTTCATCAACTCCAGGCAGCCCTCAGAAATAACACCTAAAGATGTAACCGCAGCTTCCCTAAATTTTGGATTGGCACTCTGACTGCTAAGAGAAGCAAACTCAAAAACAGGTGGGAACACTTGCTTTGACAGATTTAGAGCCATGGTATCGATGACTTCTGCAGCAGCTCGGTCTGGGGCAAGATCATCGTCTTCATCCCTGTTAGTTGATTCTGCAAGCAATGGACACATAATTTGCAGGATTGGTGCAACAAGCTTGTACTTTTTGAGCGAAATGGATTTATACTTCGCAAGCCATGAAATTATTTGAATAGCCTGATATAAGAAACGAAACATGAAAAATAGTAAAGTAACAGCTTCAATAACAAAAAGACAACATAGCTACGAGTTCAATGCTAAAATTAATTAAGTAGATTGGATTGTAGTGGACTCTCCTGACCTGATGGCGTGTATTAGCTTCCAAATTTGGACTTGAACAAACTTCGAGAGAAAATTGAACTATGGCTTTGACAGATTCACCAAGAAGAGGAGCAGGAGATTCAATTAGCTCATCAAATATTTCAAATGCAATCACAGCAACATCCTCATCACCAGAAGCAATGCACTGTCTCGATACGTTCAAAATGCTGGGAATGAACTCACGAAACTTGATCTTCAAGATTAGAGTATTGTGTTAGCCTCAAGAATGCCCAAAAACAATGATTCTGCCATATTAGAGCATAATGCTACTAAAATAGTAACTAAAAGAACCAGCTTATCAACACGGTTTGTTGTAGATCATCCATTTTCATTTCATAAGGGTTACAGTTACATGTTCGGCTCGAAATTATGCCCTCATAAAGAAATGATGAAGCAATCAAAAGCACGCCTCACATTAACACAAGAAATATCATGATATAGCCAACTGTTTCGAGCTTCTCCTTCTTATGGAACAGAGAGATCGCACTGTGACATGATAACAGTGCTAAATCCCATAGGAATATGAACTCTCACAAGATAAGACTTTCTCTTTTGTGTGAGGGGCTGGATAAGGGAGGATATATTAGGGAAAAAATCGTTATAAGAGGATTTATCTAATATAAAGAGCCAATTCAATCATTCAATATGTTAAAGAATCATTATAATTACCAAGGAAAATTGAATTTGGCAAAGAAATCTAAAGACAGACAATGACAAGTCAAGCCTTATTCTCAAAAAAATCGAGGAACAGATCCTTTTTCACCCATCCTAATGATCAAGCATACTTTTAATAGAATTTTAGTGAATGAATGTTTTGCAACATCAGACCATGTTAGTATTAGCCCCCGTTTGGCCCCTATTAATTTTGATTATAATGAGGGGAATAGTTTTTTCTTGAAAAATGAATAGTTGTAAAAGAATGAAAAGTTTTCGATTTACGTGCAATATTATTTTATTGAAGATTGTATGGTTGAAAATAGGAGAGGAAATTTTAATTTGATAAGATGAAATTTAATGGGGGCCAAACGTGGGTTAGTTTAACTATCCACATTTTGCCATGTTCTACCGAGATCGCATTGATCTTATGGATGAGACTACAATCAGCATGTAGACATAGTTGAATAAAATAACTCACCACTTCTACTTCATCATGAGTGAACTCGAGAAAAGAACCAACTGCCCTGATGAGATGATACATAAAATACATAAGCATCTTTTTCATCATCTCAATAGAAGTCAGTCAAATTTTTCAAAACAATTATTACTTGAGAGCAGCAACTCTAACACGGTTACTAGTCTCATCTTGAAGGCACTTGAGTAAGAGAGATTGTAGATCGGTAAAATAGGGTTGGAATGAATTCCCAATTGTTTCAGTCAAGGAGCTGAAAAGTATCAATGCCACCTGTATCAGAAAGAATAAGCTACCATTTTTAGCCTGTTATACTAGGTACATAAAATGTAAAAAGAAAAATAACAAAAAAGATCTAGATTTTTGCCATATAGGACTTGATGTTTCTCTGTTGACAGGACTTCTCCTTGGCAGAGGGGATACATATACAGCAATTTCTGGATATTCATATGTCAAAAATTTAAATCAGGATTTCATCCATGATGGCAATTAGCACTAGCCATGTATGATTTGCCATAGCTCAAGAATGATCCTCAGTCATCAGTACAAAAGGGATTTAGAATCAAAATTCACTTCTCCTTTTAACTGACAGTTGATCATGAAAAATGTAGCCCTTCATCTCTTACCTGTAGATTTCATGGAATGCTTCTCACACGATATGCATAAATTTAGTAGCACAATGTATCCTTCATTCACTTAGGCCTGTTTGAAAGCTTGAGTTTTCCATAGAAAATAATTCCATTTTCCACCAAAATTGAGTGTTTGATAGCAAACTTTTCCATGGAAAACCTTTTCCATCTTTTCCCCCACATGTGCATTTTCCATGAATTGGTGGTGGAAAGCTTTGATATTTTTATTCCCCAGCAATGGGAACAAATTTTTCCACAATTGTAAAAAATTATATCCCTTTAATTGACAATTTTCATGAAAAACAAAGTCATACAAACACCAAAAGATCAAAAATTCCATCATTTTCAGGTGAAAAATTATACCAATCAAATATATTTAATTGATAATTCCCAGGAAAACAAATTTTAGGCAATTCAATTCCCTGAAATTCGTTTTCTTTCCACCGAAATTCCATTCTTACAATCAAACAGATCCTTAGTAAAAATTGCGTAATTTATGATCTTCCAAAAAGTGGGAAATAAAAAAGATGTATTCAGATTTTCAGTATGTTGGATGCAAGTTTTATGCAAATTTATTGTCCACAATGCTGGGAAAGTAAAGATGGGCAAGTGATGGTGCCTGCTACTGGGGAGAAACTGCCAAAGATTTGAACAGTTGAGGAAGTTTCCAGGAAAGATAAAGAACGAGATTTGACAAACACTAGTTCAGAGTATCAAGGAGATTTGAACTGCTAACTGTGACAGTAAGAGAAGAAAGATGGAAATTTGCTGCATGAAAATGAGAATACGAGTTCATGCTGGAAGTCTAGAAGGTGATATAGTTACTCTAGTATGTACGTACAGCTAAGGGTGTTGTTGCTAGTTTTCACCTCTTGGTTTGTACAGCTGGATATTGATTGATAAGTAGTGTACAAGTATTTCCAAAAATTGATTGTTTGTTAGGAGAGGTGACATTAGAACTAGACTGAGTCACTTATTTGGTAAATGTAAAACCCTTTAGATTTGAAAGTGCAACAGAAACAGCAAAAGCGAAATATCAAGTATTAGGAGAAGTTAAAAGGAATTCAGCAAAAGCAAGACCAGGAAAAACATACTTCTCTGTGGTCTTCTTGAGGACTTTGACTACATTGAAATAGAAATGGCAATAAATCAGGCCATTCTCCAGCCGGAACAGCATACTTTGCAATGATACTCACCACATTTGCACTAGCTCGTCTCACCGGCGGACTGGAAAAAGAAAAGCCATCGTGTGAATCATTTTGACCAAAAAAATCCACAAGTTAAAGAAAAACGTCTAACAACAATAATGAACATAATTCCTACCTTATAGCATGATTTGGTACCCAAAAACAACTACCTCTTTCAAAGTTTTTACAAAGATAAGTATGTCATCAATATATACGGCACGATTCAGCAGGAATTTGTATTTAATAATGAGAAAAAAAAATCGTGGAGAGATCAATTGATTTATAATGAATTGAATAGTGATGAATTTGGAGAAACACTAAGAAATTCAATGAATAAAACACGCAAGCTCTGCCTAGAGGCATATATTGGAGCTTTGGAATTAAATTTCACGAAAAAGATAATCAATCCAGAATGGGGGATAACGCTATAACTTACCACTGTTCAGCAGCGTGCATAAACTCAACAGAAAAAATAGTCAAACGTAAAGTAATTTCCCATGTAACTCATTGCTCAATAGTTATTCACAAAAAATAAAATTCAACAATAAATATCATACGAACCTGTGTTCCATGGTGATGCTTTCGATGAGGGACTGCTTGACGAGTTGTCGAAGTTGGGGAGAGAGTTTACCCCAGTGTCCTGTGATCTTCTTGCGGAGGAGCACGGCGGCTAGTTGCCGCACATTGGGTGTCTTGGCAGTGCGGAGGTGATGTACTAGCGCCGGTACCACCTGCGGATCCTTGGCCAGCCGCTTTATCTGGTCCTCCGCCTGCCGCCGCGCGTCATTGTCGGGCATCAAGAATTGAATCAGTAGCAACTCTAGAGACTGCGCCATCGCACTCTTGCTAGTGTGTGAGAGAGAGGAGGGTAATGAATAGAGCCTACGGCGTAAAAGCGAAGCCCTATAGGGGAGAGAATGAGGGTTTTGCTTTATATACAGAGGAAGGGACAGACGGCGGGTGTTTTCTGTGTGGTGGGGACGGGTATTTCTTTTGGGAAACGGTTCAACGGTGCCGGGAAATCTGTCGACGCGGGTTCACCGTGTGTTAATAATTTGTGATTATTGCTCTTGAAATTATAATTTTAAAATATAGAGCCTGTTTGGGAGTGATTTTGATAATTGATTTTTTGACGATTAGAAAAAAAATAGAGTTCACTTGTGAGAGAAGAAGTCAAATATGACGACTGAAATAGCGAAATAACGGTCAAAAAATTAATTTTTTTAGTGAAAAAATACTCCCAAACAGGCCTTTATATTTATTTCGGAATAAATTGTATGCATAAATAAAAATAATGAAATATTGCACTCTTGATTCTCCTTATTTTGTGTGAATAGCAAAATTAGTACTTCACATAAATCAGGTTGTCTAATGATGTAAGTGTTTTCTAGGTGTTTTCGATTGACTAGCAGTTATAAGAATTAGTGAATTAAGAGTCGTGCCTTAATCTTCCAAAGTTATTTGAAAGTTTTTTTTACTTATGGCAAAATTGATCTTGCTATTTAACAAAATTTGCCACTTGGATTAAAGAAAGGATTAAGTCATTTGTACATTATTTGATCAACATAATTGTTGACACTCCATTCATTTTTAAATTGCAATGGTGTGAAAGTGTGTTGCATTTAAAAACTGTCCACTCATGAAAAGACATGTGACACAATGTCAAAAAAAATGTCAAACAAAATATACATATAGCATGATCCTTAAAGAAATATCATATGAAAGTCTGATTCTTCCCTTATCAATTTTTGAGATGTCTAGTTGTCCAAATTTTCACATAATTGTCATGGATTTTCTCGAGGAGACATTTCTTGTTGAAATTCCTAAGCACCAATTCAAGTTTAAAAGCAAAATTTAGCTCAATTTAATTGAGATACTGACCAAATAAAAACGTGATGTACACAAATGGGCAATGATGGGAAAGACAGAAGATGGTAGGTAGAGCCAGTCCTGTGTCTGATGGGCCATGAGGCGAGCGATGAAAAGTAGGCCCCCAGCGACAAAATTCAAAGGTGTATTATGTGACTCATTGCTAACTTAAAAAACTAACATTAAAACAACAACGAAATATATCATAGTGTTGACACATAAAAATTCAGCCCAAATCGGACGGCCCAAAGAATGAAGCCCAATTGGAGGATCCCTAAATCAGATAGCCCAAAGAACGAAGCTCAATCAAACAATTCAAGATGAAGGCCCAAATAGGGAGGCCCAAGAACGCGGTAACGCCATTGCCCAAGTTTGCAAGTCGCCCAAAATCTGAGCGAATGGAGTGCCATGCAGTCGCCCAGAGCTGTTACTCTATTCTCGCCCAAACCTTCAAGTCGCCCAAAGTCTTAACAAACATAAAGCGTTGTGGTTATCAAGAAGTGCAGTTATCAAAGCAGTTATTAAAGCAGTCCTATCACGTTCCACGATTTAAGGATTTCAATCGAAAACGGTTGAACGACGAAGAGTAGTGGCAGCAGTTAAAAAAGGCAGTTTTCATGACAAGCTGGCCATTATGAGGAAAGTGAGCAGTTGCAGAACGATCAAGCAGTTTTTAGGCGGTTGATCACAAAAAAGATCATCCATGGAGTATAAAAGGGAAAAAGGACATACAGCAAAGGACCGAATAAAAAACTCTCGAACAGAGAATATGTAATTTTAATTTCCTTAGTTTTAGACTTAAACACTTTTTTCAGTAACTCGTGTGCTTGCGCCCCTTGGAGCATTTTGTTTTTGATTTCCAATTGTAAAGTCATCGCCAATAAAAGAACACCCCTTTTTGGGACTTTATCTCAAGAGATTTGTCTCTTACACAATCGTCTGATCCCTTTTAATTGTTAGCGACTAACCCGCGCGAAACAATTTGGCACGCCCGGTGGGACAGTGGTATTTGGTGTTGAAGGTACAAAAGGTGAAACAATATGCCTTAGAGATCCGATAAGGAAGCAGCAAGTCAGGGAGGAGTCCAGTATGTGATCGAGTGATATGAGGAGCAGCATGCCTCTCCACGAACAGATAGACAGAATCAGAGTAGTAACAGTCGTTACGAACCAATGACGAAGTTGAGTCCTCGAACCATGCGTGCGTTACTTGGAAAACTCACACAAGACGTTGTTGAACAGGTAAATCTTCGAAGTATTCATAATATGGAAAGATTTACCCAAAATGGGAATGCACACTATAACAACATGGCCGAACAACTAAACACTTTGAACGAAACAATGAATAAGTTAGTAGGCCAAATATGTCAACCGGTTATACCTCTTGCAAATCACTTTCAAACTAGGACAATTGTGGGACATAATCCCTCAGTCCTAAATCTGAATCAAGGGGTAGAACCACTTTCTGGTCCCTCTACTTCAAATCAAGGGGGTACTGCAGTGCCAAATCAGAATAATGGTAGTGGTACGCCTAACTTGGGGGGTAATCCAAACATAAGAGATAGTGTCATAAACAATGGAGAGAATACCCCACGTGTTAATGAGGGAATAGATGTTCAGGCTAATGGTAATGACCCTAATCATGGTAACTTTGTTGTCAATCAATGACCAAACATCAGGCCTCATGCAAATCAACCGGTTAACCAGTCTGTAGGAATTCCATATGATCCCAACGTCATGTTGAGGAATCAGATTATGGAAATCGTACAGGATCAGATGGCTTTTGGGGTGCGTCCCGTCATTAGGCCGACGTACACAAAGCCATATCTTGATTGGGTAGATCAAGCATATCCATGACCTAGAGAGTACAAAGTGCCAGAATTATCACTGTTTACCGGTTTAGGAGAGGTGTCTACACTAGAACACATAGGGCGATTTCTATTGCAAAGTGGTGATGTAACTGATTACCATAAAATGAGGCTTTTCCCTAGTTCGTTAACAGGAGTAGCTTTCTCCTGGTTCATCAACTTGCCAGCGAACTCTGTTCAAACATGGCAACAATTGGAACAGCTATTTCACGCTCAGTTTTATAAAATTGAGTCTGAAGTCACTTTGGCTGATTTGGCAAATCTACATCAAATTCCAAACGAATGGGCAGAAAGTTTTCTCCAAAGGTTCAAGACAGCAAGAAGCAAGTGTTTTGTACCTCTGCCCAAAAAAGAATTTGTCAAAATCGCTCAGGACTGTTTGAGCTTTGATTTAAAAAAGAAATTCCAGGACAAAGAATTTCCTGACCTTTTCCAATTGAGTGCGAATGTGATTAGGTATGAACGACTGATAAGAGAAGAAGAACAGATGAAAAATTCTAGTAAATGGACTTATTACAAAGACCCAAATTTTGATGTTCATACCATCAGTGACAAGTCATATGACCAGGCTGAAATGTGTTGGCCGAATTGGTCAAAGGAGATACGTATACTTGTCCCATAATGGCCAAGCCTAGACCATCGGGCAAATATGAGCCCATAAAAGATGGAAACATAAAGGCTAGAACGTTCTCGTTCGATGTAACCAAAGCTGACCTTATATTTGATAAATTATATAGGGATAAGCAGATAAAGTTGAGCGATAAACACAAATTGCCAAACCCTGAACAAATTAAGGGTAAAAAATATTGTAAGTGGCATAATGCATGGTCACATTTGACTAACAATTGCTTGATTTTTCGCCATGTATTGCAGGATGCCATTGAATCAGGACGAATTAGGTTCAACGATAAGACGAAGATGGCAGTGGATGAAAATCCTTTTCCACAGCCACTTGGAGTGAATATGGTGACGTTTGGATTCAAAAACAAGTTGCCAAAATTCAAGTTGGTCGTAGATGATGGAGAAGAGGATCCTAGACCACATCCCAGTGTCTTTGAACGAATCAAGGAGAAAAAACCAAAAAAGGACGAAGACGTCCTGTGTGCAAGATGTAAAAGAGAAATGAATGGCAATACGGAGAAACCAAGGATATGGCAGCATCTCCATCGCCCTACCTTCTTCCCAAACACTCAGCCTGGTAGAGGGCGAGGTACATCATTCTATAGAGGATCGCCTTTTGAGAGGCAGTTCAGGCCAGCAGATAATGGAAGAACATTCAGGCCACAACCTCGCCGGCCAAATATATGGCATTCATTCCAGTATAATACAGGAAGGGCAATACCCTTCGATGAGATGACTAGAATCCAACAAAAGCGTTTCCAACGAAACTATGGACGGATGATGAGGCAGCAACAGGGAGTGCCACATCCTAAAGCGTCTAAACTACTCAAAGTAGCCAATGAAAATGTCCTCAAAGATAGTGAAGAGACCGGTACAGATGAATCAATGAAAGAACTGCCAGAAACTTCTTCTGGGAGATCAAAGTTTAAGCAGGACAGAAGGGATTGAGAAGATCCAGATCAGCCCCTTACCGTCCAGTTCGGTACGTTACCTCCTGTCGTGGCCAATAATTACTTACTGGCCAATGAATTCAAGAGTAAAGAAAAAGAAGAAGAGAGGGAGGACAACGAAGGAGAGGCTTGCGTGCTGGAATGTGAAGAAGACCAGACTTCTAGAGAGGCCTACAACAATGAAGAAGACGACGGGATGACAGACATTGAAGAAGAAATCGACCTAGAAGCAGAAGGAAGAAAGAGAAGAGTATCACGCAATACTCTGTTGAAGCAACTACATCAAGGAGTTCGCGAAGTAGACTTGTTGGGAGAACTATCTGGGCGTCCTTTCGATTTCTACGTACTGTACGGGACACCCAAAAGGAAGAAGAGAGTGCCTCACTCTGAAAAGTATGGGTCACCTCCAAGAATAATGCCCCCTCCCACAGGTTGGGTAACTGATGAGGAAGCATTAGAAAAAGTAAGAAGGAAGTTCAGGAGACAGAGGATCAGCGCAATATACTGCACGTCGACTCATCACAGGGGGATAATTCGACAGAAAACAAGCAGGAAGTAGAAATAGAGGCTGCCGAAAAGATTATTTTTAAATGGCCAGCCATAAAATTGACTAAACACTTGAGGTCATTGTACGTTAAAGCTCTAGTTAACGGCATCCCAGTGGCAAAAGTACTTGTCGACAATGGAGCAGCTATAAACATCATTCCATCTAGGATGATGAGAAAGTTCACAAAGACAGAGGGTGACATGATTCCTACAGAAGTCATCCTCACGAGCTTCAATGGAGGAGCAACTTCAGCTAAGGGAGTTATGCCTTGGACATAACTATAGGGACAACTACTAGGACCACTGTCTTCTTTGTAATAGATGGTCCTACTAGTTACAATGTGCTACTAGGAAGAGATTGGATACACGGAAGTCGCCGTATGCCCTCATCGCTCCATCAATGTCTGATCTTTTGGAACAACAAAGGCGAAGCAGAGGTGGTACAGGCCGATCATAGGCCTTTTGTCGCAGAAGCAAACTCGGTGGAAAAGTTCATGTACGAAGGAAACTATGGACCTGTCAGGGTAGTACAAGATGGGGAAAAAACTCAAGTTACGCAAAGCGAAGAACCTTTCTCAGTGGACGCACTCACTGAAATGTTCAAACAGATGAGGCCAAATATAGTGGCCCTAGAAGAGCCAATAATTGGCAAAAGAATAATCAAGGAGTCTTGAATGGATTCTAAGTTACAAAAGCAAATGGCCGACATTCAGGCCTTTAAAGCCAGACTGATGGTTTTCAATAAGGAATGCAATGACAAGGCGAAAGAAGAGACAGCTCTAAAAGCGTTGAAGGACAAATTGGCAGTATTCGAGTTAAAACAAAGCATTGGCCGAGAAGTCAACAAGGTGGACTGTTTAGAAGAGGAAGTACTTACAAGGAAACCGGACGACGAAGTGATGCGGATCGTCAAACCTGGATACGCTCAAGCACAAGACCCTCTGATTAAAGTAAATATTGGCAATAAAGGAGAATATCGTCCAACATTCATCAGCCAGATGCTCGATCAAGAGGTTAGTAATAAATTAATCGCTTTGCTAAAAGAGTACAAAGATTGTTTTGTTTGGGAATATGAACAAATGCCTGGTTTAGATAGAGACTCGGTGGAACATAGGTTACCAACTAAGCCTAACTTTAAACCTCATAGGCAGCCTCCTAGACGCTTTGCTCCCAATGTACTCCTTGAAATTAAGAAAGAGATAGAGCAATTATTGAACGAAGGTTTTATTAGAACAGCTAGATATGTCGAATGGTTGTCCAATATCGTGCCAGTACTAAAAAAGAATGATAAACTAAAGGTGTGTATAGACTTTAGGAATTTAAACATAGCTACACCCAAAGATAAGTATCCAATGCCCACGGTGGATTCTTTAGTAGACTGGACTGCCGGACATGTCATGTATTCTTTCATAGATGGGTATTCAGGATACAATCAAATTTATATAGCTGAAGAAGACATACACAAAACTGCCTTTAGATGCCCTGGGTCTCTAGGATGTTTTGAATGGGTGGTTATGCATTTCGGCCTAAAAAATATAGGGGCAACTTATCAACGGTCAATGAATTTAATCTTTCATGATATGATAGGCAAGTTTGTTGAAGTGTATGTAGATGACATAGTAGTCAAGTCCATTAAAGAAGAGGACCATTTCGAACAGTTAAGATGTTCGTTTGAGCGAATAAAGCAATATAAGCTAAAGTTGAATCCCTTGAAGTGTGCATTTGGTGTTAATGCAGGGAATTTTCTTAGTTTCTTAGTACACAAGAGAGAGATTGAATTTGATAAAAATAAAGCGAGGGCCATTTTAGAGGCCAAACCACCTAGTAACAAAAAAGAATTGCAAAGGTTTCTAGGCCAAGTAAACTTTTTAAGACGCTTTATTTCTAACTGTGCAGGGCGAACTAAAATCTTTTCGCCGCTCTTAAAGCTGAAAAATCAGGACGAATTCATCTGAAAAGAAGAACATCAAAAGGCTTTCGAAAGCCTAAAGATATATTTATCAAGTCCATCAGTGTTGGTGGCACCAATCCAAGGATGGCCAATGAAAGTGTACGTATCGACTGAAAAAGAATCAATAGCTGGAATGGTCGCACAGAAAGACCAATTTGGTGAAGAAAGGGCAATTTACTACTTAAGTAGACGGTTAACGAAATGTGAATGTAATTACTCTGCTATCGAAAAATTATGTCTTGCATTGTATTTCACATGTACAAAATTAAGGGCTTATTTACGGTCCCGTAACCGTTTATTTAATTTCTAAAGTAAATTTAGTTAAGTATATGTTCTCGCGCCCTATTTTACACCAAAGGGTAGGCCTTTGGACACTAGTTTTATCAGAATTCGAGATACATATATACCTCAAAAGGCAGTCAAAAATCAGGCTTTGGCTAATTTTCTAGCCGATCATCCATGCCTTGACATGCTTGAAGAAATTGAACTAGAAATCAATTCGTTCGAGTTAAAACCTTGGGTGTTGTATTTCGATGGGTCAAAAACCTCTAAAGATGCAGGAGTAAGAGTAGCATTGATTAATCCTTTAGGAATTTGCTACAAATTCGCATTCACTTTAGACAGAATATGCACCAACAATCAGGCCGAATATGAAGCCTTAATTGTAGGCCTAGAACTAATGATAGATATGGGAGTAAGAAATGTGAT
>NC_036251.1:27142219-27156970 GCF_002742605.1 Olea europaea var. sylvestris
TGCGTTAATAGGATATATAACGACGTGGCAAATGAGTTAGCCCAAATGGCCTCGGGATACTCAAAGGTTTTGAATTGGAAGTCTACTTGTGAATATGGAATCATATTGTCCGTGACTCAAAGAAGGGCGAGAAAGATTGAACTTCACTGCATACAAGATGGAGATGCAATGGATTGGAGAACAGATATTAAAAGGTTCCTTAAGGAACCTAATGGAGGGATTAGTAGGAGAATGAAACTGCGTTTGCTAAACTATACACTAATAGATGAAGAGTTGTTCAAGAAACGCTCTGATGGTGTATTACTAAAGTGTGTAAGTTTGCAAGAAACCAAGACGATCATGGCTGAGGTGCACGAAGGGATATGTGGAGCTCATCAAGCTGGTCAAAGGATGAGATGGTTAATTATTAGGAGTGGATATTTTTGGCCAAAGATGGGAGAATTTTGCGTTCAGTATGCAAAGAGTTGTTTAGCAAGTCAAAAGCATAGTCTAATACAAAGGGCGCCAGCGCGAGAGATGTCACCTATTATTAAACCTTGGCCGTTCAAGGGTTGGGCGATAGACTTGATAGGGAAGATTTATCCCCCATCGTCCAAACAACATACTTTTGTTATAGTTACAATCGACTATTTCACCAAATGGGTTGAGGCGGTACCTTTGAAAGAGATCACCTAGAAGAATGTTATAGAGTTTATCCGTGATCACATCATTTATAGGTTTGAAATTCCACAAACGTTGATGGTAGATCACGGAACATCTTTGAATGGGGATCAAGTGAACAAATTTTTGAGAGAGTTTGGGGTTAAATTAGTACACTCCACACCATACTACGCTCAATCCAATGGACAAGCAGAATCTTCTAATAAGATTCTAAAAAATATCATCGGAAAGATGATAGATGAAAATGCCAGAAATTGGCACGAATGTCTGAACAAGGCCTTATGGGCTTATAGAACATCACCTCGGTCAAGTACCAAAATTACTCCTTTCCAACTTATTTATAGATAGGAGACCGTTTTCCCTATGGAAATCAACGTGCAATCGATTAGAGTGTGCTTGCAACATAAGTTGAATGATGATGAGTATGCCGAATCACTAGTTCAAAATTTATTGGGGTTAGACGAATTAAAGTTGGACGTCTTAGATAGATTGCAAGTTCAAAAATAAAGAATGGCTAAATTTTATAATAAAAAAGTCATAGCCAAGTCGTTCAGCATGGGTGAACTAGTTTAGAAGACGATACTCCCTTTGGATAGCAAGGATCCAAAGTACGGGAAGTGGTCGCCCAATTGGGAAGGACCATACAAAATAAACAGTGTGTTGCCCAATGGAGTGTATCATTTGGAAGATTTAGATGGCACCAAGCACGTGAGATTCATTAACGGCAACTATTTGAAAAAATATGTCCCTTCTTTATGGGAATGTGAACAGATAAAAGTATAATCAAAATATGTTGAACGATTAAGGATAACAAGGTCAGAGCGAAATACGTTCAAATAAAATCCTTTATTATCAAACATTCATTACAAAGATGCGAAAATACAAATAATGGATGCTCTACAAACTACAATCAAAAGTAAGCTAATCTCCCGGTTGATCGCTGAGTAAGAGGGTGGACTAGCCTCACACCGCCTTCCTAAATGCATCGCTGCAATGGTGGGATCGCCGAGTAAGATGGTGGACTGGCCTCACCACCTTCCTAAATGCATCGCTGCAATAGCGGGCAAAGAAGTTGAGAAGCACTCTCAGCAAGCAAACTGAGAAGCACACTCAGTAAGCAATGTGGCCCGTAAGCATCCCAAAAAATTGCTTTCTATCATCGACTCCTTGTAAAGGACAAAGAGACGATGGGAAGAACTTCGATAGAAAAAACTTTGCTACTGGCCAAAAATTATTTCTTATACCTCCCACACCAAAGGTAACATCAAGGCAAATAGTAAAATGGGCGGACTAAACAATCCATTTTTATAGAAAGACGAAGGTTTCGGATCTGATTGATTGTCAGAGTGCCAAACAATGGCAGCAAATTGGTTTAGAAGAAGAAAATGAAGATGAAAATGGAAGATGGAAAATGCGAAGCATCCGTGCATTTATAGGGGGAGGAGATGAAGAGACAGAATATGAGCAGCCACATTCTGCCTAGTAAATGGAATTAAATAGCCCAAAGTATTGGGAAAAGTGGTGGAAATATCAAAAGAAAATGGGCAAGATTTTTAGCACAAAGCAGTTAAATGCTTGAAGAATTCACGACTAAAAAAACAAATGTCAAATAAATGCACAAGAAGTTAATATATATGTTCATTAATGATAAACAAAGTTACAAAGGGAAAATCAAATTACAAAAGAAAAAGGCATCATATGTCTTAATTACAGTCCACCCCATACTGAACGAATTCGTTCCCTAAGTTTTTCCCAATCCTCGTTCTGCCGAGAGGAAGTGATGTTCAATTCGGCCACGATATCATCATCAACTTCCAACTTCTTGTACTGCTCAACCAAGGACTTAGTTCGCTCAATTCCCTGGGAGGCGTTGCGCTTTTTAGCAGCCATTCTCACCTTGCAGTCGTCCATTTTGGCTTGAAGTTCCTTCATCTGAGCAGCCAAATTAACCATCAAAGAGTCTTCAATTATGACTTCGGAAGAAATTTCTTTCAACTCGTCCTCAGCCTTGTTGATCTCCATACGCAAAGACTCTTTCTTAGATACGACTCGAAGATATTGAGTACTTTTGGCCTTTAGTTCAGCATTCTTGGCCAGCAAAGAAAGGACCTTCCTTCAACGTCGCTTTAAAGTCGACAGAAAGATTGAGCGACGGAAGCGTCAGTGCTTGCTCCAACTTCGCATTCAAATGCTCAAGTTTATCCTTGTGTCTGGCAGCACTAGCCCTACCAATGTCCATATCTATGAAGGATACGTACTCAAATATCGACTGCTTGAGGAACTTCAAATCTTCCTCTGAAGAAGCAGCAGGACGATCAGATGGAGCAGGGCGAGACGTCTTGACTTGCCCCCAGGAAGCGAACAAGTTTTGGATAGAACGCACAATCTTGTCAGCATCCTGCAAAGAAAATTGCCAATATTAAAGATTCTCACTACAACGAACAAGATAGAAATAAAAGTGAAGCAAAGATTACCTCATCAACAATCGTGGAAGATGGCATGTCCTCAGTCAAGTCTGCCACCAATGACTCCTCCATTCGTGAGGACTTCCCCTTGTCTGAGCGAGAAGATGTTGCCACAACGGGCAGACTCATAGGAGTATCTGCAAAAATCAAGAGCAACAAATCAGAAACCAATAGGACAAGCAAAGGTAAGGCATCAAAAAACTGAATTACCTTCTGCTTCGATATTTGGGGGGTTGACGCCCTGGGAAGAAGGTGGCTCATCCATGGGTTGTGATGAGGATTCTGGGACTGAAGATGTCTCTTTAAGTGTAGTCCCCTCATCAACCGGTTTGGATGAAGCAACCTCAGCAGAGGATCATGGAGCAGGAGCTGTCGATGCCAAAACCTTTGAAGGAGAGGCTGAACTTTTCTGAGAAGTCCAAAAAAAAAAAATCATCAGCACACAGAAAAGTTTCAAGTATGGACAATTATGCTTGTAAGTAAATCAATTTAATTACGTTCCTCCTGACGATAAGAGGGGTATCATCGTCATCATCAATCTCCAGAATGGGAGACGCTGAGGCTGGCCGTTTGCGGCTTGGGGCACTCTTGGCTGTAGTAGGCTTGGCAGGGAGAGAAGAAGATGGACGAGCAGACTGTTTAGCGCGACGAGGAGGAGAATGACTCCGGATGGACAAAGGAGTGAATAAAACAGGAGGAGGGGAAGAAATGCTCGGCTGATCTAGTGAATGAAAGGTACGATTGACATCAGCCGCAAATAATCTGCGCTTCATTGACGGCCAGAGCTATTCAAAAAGATGATGGATGGCGTGGCGAGAATTGAAGGGGGCTAATGAAAAATAGCTGGTTAAAAGAAGATTGCAAACATTTATAGCATCTGCCTCCGTCTTATTAATAATATGAAAACGGTCAATTAAGTTCCTTGAATAGCAAGGAGGAACAGGCCAAGTTTGGCCGAAACCAAGCCGGCGAGCAAAAAATTGGGGAGCATAAATTTCTACCCCTGCCTTGGCATTGGTTCCAGTTAAAATATAATGAAATAGCTTCCTCCCGGTTAAAAACTGGATCCAAATGAGCAGGGAGGTGCTCGCGCTGTCTATAGTGGAGGGGGATGTACATAGTCTGGAGTCAAAAAAGGAAGCAAAAGATGAACAGTAAATCGTGGGAGAAACACGAAAAATTTGAGGCGTGATTTAATGGTGCAGAGAAATGGCGTGTTTGGGGGTTATAAGGGTTTGCAAAACGACGCACCTTTTCAAGTTATGGAAGAAAACAATGATTGAAATTCTTGAAAATCTCGAATGTTGCTGAAAACACAATGTTAATATGTCAAAATTTAATAAATTATTAATTCTGCCATATTGGGGGGTAATTGTTGACACATAAAAATTCAGCCCAAATCGAGCGGCCCAAGGAATGAAGCCCAATTGGAGGATCCCCAAATCAGATAGCCAAAGAATGAAGCCCAATCAAACAATTCAAGATGAAGGCCCAAACAGAGAGGCCCAAGAACGCGATAACGCCATCGCCCAAGTTTGCAAGTCGTCCAGAATCTGAGCGAATGGAGTGCCATGCAGTCGCCCAGAGCTGTTACTCTATTCTCGCCCAAACCTTCAAATCGCTCAAAGTCTTAACAAACATAAAGCGTTGTGGTTATCAAGAAGTGCAGTTATCAAAGCAGTTATTAAAGCAGCCCTATCACGTTCCACGATTTAAGGAATTCAATCGAAAAGGGTTGAACGACGAAGAGTAGTGGCAGCAGTTAAAAAAGGCAGTTTTCATGACAAGCTGGCCATTATGAGAAAAGTGAGCAGTTGCAGAACGATCAAGCAGTTTTTAGGCGATTGATCACAAAAAAGATCATCTATGGAGTATAAAAGGGAGAAAGGACATACAACAAAGGACCGAATCAAAAACTCTCGAACAGAGAATATGTAATTTTAATTTCCTTAGTTTTAGACTTAAACACTTTTTTCAGTAATTAGTGTGCTTGCGCCCCTTGGAGGCATTTTGTTTTTTATTTCCAATTGTAAAGTCATCGCCAATAAAAGAACACCCCTTTTTGGGACTTTATCTCAAGAGGTTTGTCCCTTACACAATCGTCTGATCCCTTTTAATTGTTAGCGACCAACCCGCGTGAAACACATAGAAACGATTTATATTATAAACTATCAAACCAAAAATTTCAAACAATTAGTTAAATACTATTCGTCTTGCTGTTTTAGAGGCAAAAATATCAATCAAATCTAAATAACTTAGCTGCTCAACCATTTCTTTTTCTATTGATAACATAGTCAACTCGTTTAATATTTCTTGTGACATAGTTGATCGAAGATAGGTTTTGATCAACTTTAATTTCGAGAAACTTCTTTCCGCAGATACAACTGTAACCGATATGGTTAACAAAATTTGGTAAGCAATATAAGCATTTGGAAAACAAACATCCAATATCTTCAAATATTGTAGCACTTCAATTGCTCTTGTTGCTTCACTTGGTATATAACATCTCAAGACTTGTAATTCTGAACATAAATCATCCTCACTGATATCTGAACGCCCATTATGTTGAAGATATTTCTCAAGATTCAAACAAGAGTTCAACAAACTTGAAAAAGTTGCACCCCTTAACCTCTTCAAACTAAACAAAAATCCAAATGTGTCATCGTATTGTTTGAATTGTTCAAATCGGGTCCTCGGAGAAGATAGAGCTGGATCAATTATAAAAATAAAGTACTCAATTCTAAAAGATTCTTCTGCTGATTGCTTTATCTCATCACTACCGCTTTCATCAAATTATTTTTTTCGAATTATGCGTTTTTCTATAAATACAGTTTCAATTCTCATTTCGCTTGCATTTTTTGTCGCTTCATCTTTGGCAATAGTAAATTCAATTTCTCTGTATTCTTCAAGAAATGAAATAAGTCCTTGCAAGAGGTCAATAGCATGATCAATATCCATGGATTCGATTTGAAGAAATTTACTCACAATATTGACAGCATGCAACAATCTGTACCAGATTATCATGCCAAACAAAAACTCAAAATTTCGAAGTTCATGTGTTGCTAATGAATCGGCTTCACTCTTCACTTTAGGATCTTCATTACTTTCTGCTAAATCAAGTAATACATCTCTTATCTGTGCAGTTTGCTCCATTATAGGCTCCACACTTTCAACATGACTTTCCTAACGTGTTTGTGACAATGGCTTCACCGTCAACCCTTGTACATTATCTTTGAAATGTTTCCATCGCTTGGTAGAAGAGGAAAACAATGTGAAGATGCGTTGTATCACTCCAAAGAAGGATACAAGTTTGGAACAACAGTTCACCATATCACATAATGCTAGATTTAGACTATGAGGCGCCACATGGAGTATAGAAAGTTCGGGGATTCATTTCATGGACTCTTCTTTGCACACCTCTATGCTTCCCGCTCATGTTAGATCCGTTGTCATACCTTTGCCCTCTAATATCATCAATATCGAGATCAATTTTTATCAAAGCCTTTTGAAGCTCGGTTGCAAGTCCAAGTCCTATTGTGTCATCTACCTTCAAAAATTCTAGCCCATGTTCTTGAACTGTAGGTAAGTTTGCTTAATTATCTACAAATCGTACAGTTAAAGACATTTACTCCTTCTGACTTGCATCTGGAGTACAATCAAGTATAACTGCGAAATATTTTGCATCTTTAACTTTCTTGACAATTGAACTTCTCACTTGATTAGCCAACAACTGTATCAACTCATTTTGAATTTTTTTGCTAAGATACGTATATTGAATCTCTTTTGCTTTAGCCCGTTGAAGGTGTTCTTGCATTACTGGATCAAATTCACTAACCATTTCGACCATTTGTAAAAATAGGCCATTTTTCTCAACATGTAGCCTCTCATCATCTCCTCGAAATGGCAATGTGTTTTTTGCAAGTCTTTTCACAATAGCGATTATCCTTGTTAATACATGTCTCCAATGTTCTCTTTCAGCATCAATCAACAATTCAACGCTTTTATCAATTGTAATTTTTGATCGAAACCTATTTTCCAATTCAATCCAGCTAGTCATGCAACGTAAATGCTGCTCATTTCCTTCATGACTTTTAATAGACCGATGCAAATTATGTCAATCTTTGAATCCATCATTACCTAATTGGCCAACTTTGGTCACATTTATTGGCGTTTTAAACAACTTGCAACAAAAGTAGAGGATCCTGTCCATAGACACTGAATATACTAGCCATCGTCTATCAACTGTTTTCCCATTTGGTTGCAATCGCTTTTATTGTGAAGAATCGAAATGTCTATTTGTATAATCTTTCGAAAATGAGATGTCATCAACTCTTTTTGGACCCCTTTCAACTAAGTAATCTCTTGTTCTTTGATCAATAATTTTCCAATTCCCAGGATCATCCCAAATTAGAGAAAAGCAACCCTCTTCTTCCTTATCATCTTCTTCATTATTAGAGACGGGCTTCATCACTTCTTCTTCATTATCATCTACTTCGTTAACATCGGTAGGTTGACTCACTTCTTCATCCTTATCATCTATTTCATTAACATGGGCATGTTGAATCTCGACTTCATCCTCATTCAATACATTCAAATTGTTGCTTTTGAAGTACTTGTTAATATCCCCTGCTTGACTTTGAATTAATGTAATTTCATTTCCTTTCCTTTTCCTCTTCTGAGCACCAGACTCATGTTTAGGAGTCATAGTATATGAATGAATATCTAATGTCCAATGATTAACCTAAAAAATAATTACACAATATCTTAATCATCTCACAATTATAGTTTCAAATATAGTTACTACGTGCGCCTGTGCAATTGTTCATCGTACAATAAGCAATCATATAAGCCAACTAGGTTACAATTATATAAGCCGACAAGGCTTCAAACATTTTCAATGTCTTCAATAACAAGTCAGGGCAAGCCATTACTTACTTGAGAAGTGGAATTTTGATGAAAATTGTGGAATTAGACCGTTGAGAATGATCCCATTTTCTAAATTAGGAGTAAATCGATCGCAATTTTAAAAATTTTAATAATAGCTCCAAGTGCATTTACAATGGCCCCTACAAATTGAGACAGATAAATCTCAAGGTCAAGAGAGAAAACAAGAGAAAAGTCGGCTACCTGTTTCTTCCAAAGGCTCAAACAATGCGAATGTTGGGGACCTGGGGTACATATTAGTGATTCCATCAGAGTTTGGTGATTCATAGAAGAAATCCTTGACACAAGTGGCCAGTCTATGTCATTCAGAGGAAAGACATCAATATTAAGAGCCAGCCAACTATTAAAATTAATGGAAAGCAAAATAAGAAACCCCAAGACAAGGATATTCAAAACGCATTATTTGACACAGAAACTACTTCCAGAAAAGTATTAGAAAACAAAGTTGCATATCTACATAAGATGTAGTTAACCCATGTGTCTGGAATGCATAAAAAAGACCTTCATTGAAGGATTTTTTTTTTAGTTAGTGTCAAAAGCCTTAAACTACCGTATGAACCTAATTAATGTTTCATTTCAATAAATTCTTTCCAATTGATCCTTCATCATGTCATTCTGAATAGGACCTAATGCAGCGAAGGAATGTACAGCCCACGTACTGTTATCCATTAATTATAAATCAGACAATCACCTATCCTGTCTTGCACCAGTTACTATTAGAATTTTGTTTCGAAGTAAAGAAAAAGAGAGTATATTATATTATTCAACGATGCAATCAAGTTGTTAACTGTTATGAGTCTACTAGAAATGGTTTCTCCACCTAACATTTATTTTCTTTCTTCAAAGAAAGGGCACTAAGGACAATGCTTACCTGCAAAGCCTTTTCGTATATGAGTTTGAGCCCAAGGAATTTCCTCGTCAGGACCAAGTTTTTTCATTAATATATCCCTGCACATTAAAAAATCGATTAAATATGCAATATCTGACGATGAAAATATTTCATGCTCACATGTAAATTGGAAATTTTACAGTTTGGAACATGAAATTGACATCAAAATGACAATTTTACACTCACGAGGACAGGTAAATTCTGGAGAGGTTGTATGTTTGCAGAAACCAAATTTGCAGTCTGCAATTAGTAAAACATGAAGAAGCAAAGTTAGATTCAAAACCTAATAAGAAAAGATAAATAATTGTGTATGATTTATTTAGAAGATGAAATTATTAGGCGGTAAATTTTTCAGGTCATTACTTTATTCAATATCCTCAAGCACATTCTCCACCACATAAAGAAAAAATCTATTAGAACTACCAAAATTAGTTATTGTTAGCGTACTTTTATTAGCACATATCAAGATTTTCCCTATTCTCACCCCCATCCCTCCATTCCTCTAAACCAGCACAGTAATATTTAATATGTGCATATGGTTAGAAAGTTCTCCACAAGCTTAGGCTATGTGCGCTATTTAACATTGTATAACCAAGTAGATTGGTCCTCGAATCAAAAGAGAAAATAAATGTTTCTATGAACATTTTTGAATTAACAAAATAACCCGATCCTAATCTTTTAGTAAAAGGTTAGTGAATCATTAGCACATTAGTTTCTAGACATGATACTAAAGAGAAGAAATTGTCTCCGAAGATAACTGAGGAAGAGTCATAAGTTGAATCACTTTTATCTTACATTAATTAACCTTTGCTAGGAAATGCCTGAAGTGGGAAGATATATTGATTCGAAGAGTTCATTGGAAAACAAAAATAGTTATTGATAGCACAAGTGTAGACAGAGATATTTAACCAGCAATTGTTCACCTGGTAATTGAGAGCCCTTTTCTGAAGATCTTTTGGCAACAATGGATGCTGAGGATACTTCTCTTCTAGATGGCCAACGACAAGTTCCACTTGATTTGCATTTATATTAGAATTTTATCTATGGGATTAAGGTAGCAGTACCAATAAATTTCTTACTTTTTAGTAGAACTCTATGAAAGTTAATAACAAAATTTTGCAGCATCTGTCAAGCACACTCGCACGAGGCAAACCACCACATATCCACAGGCACTCACATTGACAAGCATATTTTGAGTATAGCAAAATTGCGCATGCTCAGGTACATGAATAAATTTCATCCCATCCCCTAAAAACAAACACCAAAATATAAAATCATCATGAACCAATTAGGATATGCGCTTGAGAAGACCTATGTGAAAAAAATTTGGGATGATTTGGTAAATCGAAATCAGTCTTCCAAGAAATGTGGTCCAGACGAAAATAAATTGCATATCAACAGAACGAAGCTACATCATGTGGGAAAAATTGCATATCAACATACAACAGTCAACAGAAATTACAGAACCAAGCTAGTATATCAACAAAACGAAGCTAGCTGGGCGGAGGTGGACTGTGGTGATCGAGTGACCGGACGGAGCGACGATCAGACGGAGAAGACACAGACACTTAGAGTAGACGAGCAGTAGCACCGGACTGGAGCACGTCGACGTCGAGAGGAGCAGCTGCAGCCCTAAATTGTATCTTTCATATTTCAAATTTGGGAATTTGGGTAAATGGGTTGTGAAATTGGATTTGGGTATATGAGTTGGGTTGAAATTTTAGGATAAATGGATTGTGGGTTGTTGGATAATATTTTTGGGCCGGATCATATTATTAAAAAAAAAATTTGGAGCCAAAAATGGGCCCTTAATAGTCTTGGGCCTGAGGCGCGGACCTCACTGGCCTCGCCCCAGGACCGGGCCTGACAGTAGGCTTTGAAAACCAAAAGTTTCAAAATTTTAAAACTGTGAGGTTGTATTAATTTGTTTAGACACGTGGACATCATTAAAATAATTTATGTTGGGTAAAGTGGCTTTTTTATTATTTTGAAGAGGTTAATTCAAGATTATATTGTGTTGATACTTACAAATCATTAGTTTTATGTTTAGTTAGGACAACAAACAATGATAGAAACAATTAAAAAGTGATAGCAAAGAATTAGGATTTAATTCACATTGAAAAGGAGCACCCACGAGTAAGAAGAATACCGAGTCAATTATTCCCTCTCCGTACGATGGAAGAGGTAAAGGTTTAGCAGATTTCTAAAGAAAAACCACAATATAAAAGTTCAGGGACCAAATACAAATTATAAGAAATTAGATTGCGTACAAACTCGCGATTTCTGACACAATATCCACAATAGAATCGCAGTAAACTAACAAGCGACTTCAACTCGAGAATCATTCCCGCTTGACGATAGGGTTCGTTTAACGTACAGTGATCGATCATTGGTCTTTACAGTCTTCAATCTCAATTTCTCAGCCATTTTCTGTTCAATTTCACGCAGACCGCATACGGGGGAGATGAGGAATCGTGCTGCGGCGGCATGGGGAGTGGCAATTGTGTGTTTCGTGGTACTAATGTTGGTGACTCCCAAAATCCCCCAGTCTCAAGAGTACCATGACTTCGCCGACCAACGTGAATTTTTCGGTAATTTTTACTTCTCCTGTTTGGTTTACGGGACCATCGAGATATTGGATCGATTCTTTAATTTATTATTATTTTATTTTTTTTGTTGATCTGTCGTAGTTTATTAATTACATATGCTGATTCATTAGATTTTATTTAAGGTTACTTTATCTGAAATTAGAAATTCCATTAACAATTTTATGCTTTGTATTGGTCCTACATCTTTCTCTTTTTTTTATTTTTATTTTTTTGCCTGATTTTTTTCCCACTCTCTTACTCTCTGGACTCATAATTCACTGTATAGTAGCGGGAAAAAGATAGTTAATCACAGATTTGGAACTGTTATTTTTTTATTGCAATCTTCATAAACACTGATCACAGTAAAATCATCATGTTGGAACTGTTATTTTTTTATTGCAATCTTCATAAACACTGGTCACAGTAAAATCATCATGATCATTTATTATGGCAAAATTTATTCTTTTTCTAATTTTAAATAATTTTTACACAAAGTACTAGGAATATATCTAAATAATGACATCTGAAGTGGGAGATATGAATTCACTCCTGAGTAAAGGCTGTGAATTTGCTGATGCTGCTTAGAGTATGGTCAAATTATTGTCGTCTTTGTTCCAACTTTTTTCTACGAAAATAAAAATTATGTACAAAGGTGCAGTAATAACTTGTTTAGAATCTCCACCGCATTGCATTGATTTTTGCTTGGGATTTTGGTTTTTCAGGGATACCAAATACATTGAATGTGATCTCGAATTTCCCCTTTTTGATCATTGGTCTAATAGGTCTAATACTTTGCTATTTCAGAAACTATTTTAAGCTGAGGTAAGGTAACCATTATTTTCTTACAGTGGTCAAGTACTCGTAAGAAAGTCATTTTCACCTGCATACGTGTATTTTCAAAAGATTGCAGGGTGAACTCTGCGGTTGGACATGTTTTTATATTGGCGTGGCAGCTGTTGGTATTGGATCCTCTTATTATCATCTCAAGCCTAATGATGAGCGCCTTGTATGGGATCGCTTGCCGGTGAGCTTTTTCGGTGTTGCAAACTGCTGGATCACTTCATTTTTTATTTCAGTTGTTTCATTTTCAATTTATTCTCTTTTCCTCTTATGAGAAGTAATTGGCGCTTAACTTATGATATGTGTAGATGACTATTGCATTCACATCTATCATTGCGATATTTATAATTGAGAGAGTAGATGAACACAGGGGAACTCTGTCCATAATCCCTCTCCTTCTGGCTGGTGTAGTCAGCATATTGTATTGGAGGTAAGCACTCTTTTCGTTCAGGCTATGGTGATGCAATTTTTTTGTCTTACATTGGTCAAGCGACAAGACATACTTGTCACAAACTCTTATTATATTCTAGACATTAACTGTGCAACTGTGTAAATTTTCAATAAAGAAATTGTTAGTCAAGCAGAGTTGGGTTTTGGAAATGCATGGTTACTGTAAATTAATGATGGCGATTCACCTGATTGGGAGTGTATCCTCAGCCTTTTTATGTGGGTGGAGGGAATGCAACAACAATTTAAGTCCATTACAGGGTCTGCTGCAGAATGCTTGTTTGCCATTTGTTCAATCTAGCACTAGCTCTACTTGAAGTTTGTATGAATTCAAATCTTTTGTAACAGTATAATGTCATTTTAATTTTGGTATAACTTTTTACTCTTCTATCGCGTTCAAATGGGACCACATTGTAACAAATTCTATTGGAATCACATTGTTCTTGTGAACTACGCGAGACAATTCCATCATCAAAGTTACTCACACAGTACTCCTGTTAATTGATGTCGTATACATCTCCATTCTTTATTTTTATCTACTCTTACATGGTGTATATCAAACGTATCGTCCTCATTTCTGCTATGTTTATTTATGGAGGTTTTCTCACTTTGAATCTGCACTATATGATGAAGTAATTTTTCGAGATAAATATTTTGGAACTGGGAGCTTTCTAAGGGGTTTTTGCTTGTTGCCTCTAATAAAGTAAACCCTGTATATTTCTATTGACATGTACATTTCTTTGTAGGTTTTTTGATGACCTGCGCCCATATGCTGTGGTACAATTTGTACCTTGCATAGCAATACCAGTAATGGCTATATTACTGCCTCCTATGTACACACATTCCACATATTGGCTTTGGGCTGCAGGTTTGTTGCTGTTTCTGTTGCAAAGGTTCCTGCTGTGTGTTCTCTGAGTTGCCAAGTAAGATTTCACTGTATAATTTGCAGGGTTTTATCTCCTAGCTAAGATTGAAGAAGCAGCTGACAAACCCATTTACAGTTTGACTCATCATATTGTGAGTGGGCACACTCTGAAACATTTATGTGCAGCAATGGTCTCCGTCTTCTTGACTCTTATGCTTGCAAAGAGGGATATTGCAGAAGAAAGGTATCATTTCATTTTTGTGACATTGTTATTGTGTCCAAATATAACCAACGTTGTAAAAACCAGACTGCACTGACCGGTTTGACAGCTTTGTTAAAGGAGCTGCAGTTGCTACTTCCACTGCCTTTGTGGGAGAAATTTTTACTGAAGGAGAAACTGAATTGAACTGCACTGTCACGTGACTTGTAGCACTGCTGTTGCTAACCAGAGTTTATGTTTGCCCTATTGGCCTGTTCTATGAGTATCTAGTTATTTAATTTCTTGAAAAATTAACTGATGTGCCAATGAAGTATATTGTGAATTGTCCCCATCCTATATAACTCGTTTCGTACATTGATACACATTCTTTCTACTGCTCCACTTCAGGCTCAGTTTATTGCAGATTTGGAGAATATCATGGAAAAAGGTTAAGAAAAATGGTAACAATGTGGAGAATCTCTCGTGTACGTATTCTGTTGTTCCAGTTGTTGAGGAATCACATTAACTCGGAGTTCCAGATAACCTTTTCCAGGAACAAGAAATACTTCAATACCATTTGTTTAACCTGGAGTATCTAACTCGTCCTTAATTAGTGTATATAAAGCACAAGTTTTAAGTGAATACCTGTAATAGCTGTGACTCGCTGTTAAATGTGATAAGGTTTTAATCTTTGATCCTGTAACCTTGGATCTAGCTGTCTTTAATATGGAAGAATAGATGGGAATCTTCTTATCTTAATGAATTATGTTAATGGCAGTTTCTTCTGATACAGACACATTTTACCTCTGTAAAAATTCAATCTGAGTTTTAACTTATTGGGATTTAAATTTTCG
>NC_036251.1:27163086-27201600 GCF_002742605.1 Olea europaea var. sylvestris
AAAAAAAAAAAAAGAAGAAGAAGAAGTTAATTTCACAAGCTTATTGCATTGTGGTAACTGATAAGACTCAACCAGAACTAATATGAATGCTTTGAAAACATTGAAGAAAGACAAGGAATTTTGTGAATTCAAGAAAATCTGGAAGTTTATTCTTCTTATCTACATCATTACATGCTTCCATTGTTTTTTTTTTTTTTTTGTTAAATCATAGTTAAAGAAAGAGGAAGAGCAGGAGGACAAATGATATGCTCAGAAAAGAGTAGTTATTAGAATAGTTATTAAAACCGGCCCAGTCCGGAAACCGCCAAACCGGCTATAGGATCACATTGGACCAATTAGCATGTTAATAAGACAGGTAATGGAAGAACCAGTAAAATAAGGCTAGTGACTTGAACCTGAACTATTTATGTGCTAAAGCTCACAACTTACCATCATGCCAACTGACCTTTTGTTGTCCATAGTAAGCAAAAGTAAGGTACTTAAAAGTTCTATTGTTTTTTTTAAATGATAAAGTTTATAACTTTTATTTGTTGCAAAAAGAAAAGTTTTAAGAAACAATATAATTTACATCATTAGACTCGTTGGTAAGAGGACAAGAAAACAAACCTTATTCAACTCCACCCCTGCAGATTTCATCTCTCGAATTAACTCATCAGCTTTTCTATAATTGCCATCAATTGCATACGCATTAAGCAAAGAGCTGTAGTGAAAAACATTGGGAGCATGACCTTCGCTCTTAATCTGCTCAAAGTAGTTTTCCGCTTCCTCACACCGATTATTTGACGCACAGACGGATATAAGTGTCCCGTATGTTATGCTATCCAAATGCAACCCACTAGACTTAATTTCCTGAACCAGCTCCAATGCCTTTGTATAGCCGTCTTTCACTTTCGCACAACCCACAAGTAGCTGAAGATACAAAACACAAAAATATGAGATTGCAAAAAGAAACTGCAAAATTTAATAGATAAATGTACGACGAAGAAGTCTTTGCTGAAACATTCTAGTGTTTAAGATTAAGAAATAACAACTCAACCCCTGTCACAGATTTTTGCAATAGACTATTGTGCCTTCCACAAAATTGGGGAAGAAAAAAGTTCGAAATTAAGTGTTTACATTGTATATAACCATGCAACCCCATAAGTTTCATTGCAAGAGGTTATTGTCCTTATGCATCTATGGATACAATGCAGTGTTAATTTATCTATGGATACTGTACAGAATAAACTGATATGCCATCTTTTCCTTTCACGCAATACCCTCACTAGCAATTTGGATTACAAAGGCAGACAATTGATAAGTCTGTAAATTCCATGAAAATTAAAATATTTGAGAATAAGAGTTTACACACCGTACTATAGGTTACAATATCAGGCATTAGACCATCTTGCTTCATTTGACTAAATAGTTTGAGGCTGCTATCGAACTTGCCACTTTTTACCAGGCAATTCAGAACGGAATTACAGATGGAGACACTGTTCCTTATTGACTTGTCTTTGATGCTATTGTATATTTCTAGGACCTTTAATGGATTGAGACGCCTCCCCATGAACTTCATATAACTGCTGTAAGAAGCAATATTTGTTTTCCCATAGTGTTGCATCCAATCAAAAAGCTGCAAGGTTACAGAGTAGTAATAAGACATGATATTACCAAAATCACAAGAAGGCATTTTGATGCAGGGCATACAAAGGTGGCAAAATATATGTGTGGAAATTATGATTTGTTCAAACTAAAACAATTTTGCTAAAGGAATTCAGAAGTTGAGCATCAATACTGCTCATGAAGCTTGTGTTTGGAAGAAAACTTAAATATAATCGAAGATGAAAGTATAGGATCCTTTCAAATGTAAGTATTACGTTAACTCAAAAACTCTAAGATGTTGTGATGGGAAACCACGACTTCACTAATTCAACTGTACAGCTGTACCCAATTCAGCCATTCAAAAGTTGAGTGTTAAGGAGTGGGAGCGGTCAACATCGCCCTTTAGTAAGGGGATATAAAATTAATACGTCTTTTTCACAGTGTTAAAAAAGCCAAATAGTTTTCAGTTAAAAGACCCATGATAAACATAACTATCTAAACAGCCAAGCCAGAAAAGAAAAGGGAGAGCTAATATTTACACGTGATATCATGTAGTAACTAAAGAAGAAAAGACTCTTCAGATATTTTGTGTTCATTAAAGCTATAAGAAATATACCGATGATTCAAAAACTAAGTTATGTAAATCTCTATATGTTAGCAGACCATGCCGGCAACAGAATTTATAACTACCCTAATTATCGAAGCGTGCTAACCAACATGACAAAGAAAAGCACAGAAGATATTTATCCACTTAAACCTGAGAAATATCCTTCCATCTATTTAACTTCCCAAAATGGCGCAAAATCACATTAAAGTCTTGTGCTTTCAACGCCTCTCCTGATCTGTAAATAGACGATGATATCAGTAACCTGGATATTCAATGGCACATCTCAAATATCGTGTCCATGATCTAATTTGAATTGGGAGAGAAGTAAAACTACAAGGTATGAGTAAAACTTTGCTGACAACAAAGAAATATAACTTCATCATAGCTGCAGAAACATATTACAGATTGTGTAAATAAAACTCACATGTCGATCATAGAATTTATTATAGATACTTTTAGTTATTAGTACCATGTAATTGACATTTCAAGAACTGGATTTTAAAGTTTATTACATTTCAATTAACTGAATTCTATAAATTCTAGTTTAATTTCCAAATGAAATAGATGTGTGGAGTGAGAACTCGGGAAGACACGGTGAAATTTCTCAGTCTACTAAAAGACAATTACACAGATAAAATTACTGTGATGAGAAGAAAGCAAGAGAAATGAGTCATTATCTTGGATATCCACTAAATACCTAATTATCAAAATCATTTAGCCTTTGAAAGGCCCAGGCTCACGACAATAGTAAGCTAGAATTTCACCTCGCCCGCATACACCCCCAAGCACGTAATAAGCAACATAAAAATATCCGTAAGTATCAATGGCTAAACTCAAGTGAATAAACATTAATAAAAGAAAGAAAGAACCTCGAAAGAGCAGAGGTCAAGTCGGTGGACTGTTGAATGTCGAGCATTGCAGATTGTCTTATTGTAGACGAGACTGAAAGGCTCTTCCCAGATCGTCCAGTCGCGTATATGGGTCCATTTTGAATTTCACTGTGTGTAGTAGTACTGGTAGGATTAGCAGCAGTGGCAACAGGGGATATGGCGGTGGCTGGGGGATAGTTCTTGATGGTACGGGCTGAGGTGAGACAGAAAATGGGTGGAAACCCGTTTCCATAAACCGATGGAACAACCTCCATTACGGTGTTCCGATAAGCTTGTGACTCTTGAGTTGAAGAACTGAAAGATGCTAGCGCCAAGAAACGAGAAGGATAACAAATTGCAAATTAAAATCCAAAGATACGAGATTTAAAAACGAAGNAAAGATTCCACTTCCCCTAGCCCTGTGATTTCTCCCTCCCGTCGATCCTTGGAAGGTTTGCACAAAATGAACCTCTTATTTTTAGACGAGGACAATTAAGGACAATACTGCATGTATATAATTTTTTTTTGTCTAATCATTTACCTACTACTCATAATAGGGAGTGGAGGTCAAATTTGAGAATTTTTATATCCATGCGGGGCTCAAAAGCATTGTGAAAGAGATGACAACTTTCGGTATCCCCAATTCGATATAAATAGAATTATTCAACAATTAATAACAGAAAGATCGAGAAAAAAAATTACTAGGAGAATAGAAAGAAATGTATGATTTAAAAGAAACGATAAAGTTCACATCTTGCAAGTTGGATTAGTTAAAAATGGTCTTCATACTACAATTGACAAGTGATCAAAAGCTTTGGTCTTTGATCACCAATATATGTCAACAATTGACATAGTGTCAAAGATGGTTGACCCATGATCGACGACAAATATGAAAACAAAATATTTTAGTTAATCTTTACGTACTAATCACTTGCTTGAATTATTTTTGTATCAAAATTAGAATATTTTTTCTTATGTCGCGTCATTTTTATCAGAAACTTATTTTTGTTGCATAGTGTTGCTTTTATCAAATATATAGAAATTGAAAAATGAAAATAATTGTTTCCCGAAGCGAAAGGAGGTCATGGAAAAAAAAAAAAAGAAAAGAAAAGAAAAAGCCAAAGCTGTAGTGAAGAATACACATTGTCCTCTTCTAATTTTTTATATTTCTTTTATGGGAAATACATTTTTCTTTTTCTATTTTAAACAAAATAAATACTCACCATATGCTTTACGTGCGACAGCAGCCAGAATCACCTACAACTCAGCGCACTTTACATTCTATACACCACCAAAGACAACGATTTAAAGCAATTGGTCCCACGTGATCATAAACAAAAGTTTGTTGGCCCACAATTCGTACCCCGCCACGTGTCAACAGTCGCACTGCTAATATGCTATGAGCTTCCCATCGTATCTCACCACGCATTTTCTCGTTACTGTCTAAAAAAGGGTATTTCAATCAAATTTCGTGCAGCAAAGGTTCAACGTTTACTGCAATATTTATCAGAGAGCCAAGAAAAAAAATGAAGAAAGAAGTATAAATCGAAATTTTGATGTAGAAATTTTCAGATTGTATTTGTCTTTGAACTATTTGCAGATAGTTATAGGGTTTTCCTTGCTGTCTATTCATTACCGGTGGAACAGTTTCGCAGGTGAGCGTTTCAATACTTGATTTTAGTTTTCGATTGTCGTAATTACGTTGAAATAGCTATTAATATGAAAAACTATGGTGTTAATCGCTGCTCAAATCTCAATCACTAGCGTTATAGTAACTGTTAAATTTTCTGACGACTCGAAAGTAAGATCGATTGATGAACTGGAATCTGATAAAATATAATTTCTGTTTAATACTGTAATGATTTGGTAATGTATACTGCATCTGTACTTGTATCTAAATCTTTATTCACGATATTGTTTTATTTAGAAAATAAAAACTTTCAACTTTTTCATTGAAAACAGTATGATTTGTATGAAACATAGCTGTCTTAGTGCAAGAAAACACGCAATACGACGTGGAAATATAATATATCAGTCTTCGGCTCAGGATCATTGTGTCTGATTGTATATTTGTAATATACTGTTTAATGAAGCGTGTTTGAAAATATAAATAAGATTGATTTCGTGAACTGGTCACTCTTTTAAAAATCACACTAGGTTGCTTTTTGTCTTTTAAGCTGCCTAGATTGTGGAAATTACCAATTCTCTGATTTATTTGGGTATTAAATGCATCAATATTCAAAGTAATTTGAAACTTTGGTCTGATCTAAATTTTGTATTACGTTGGTCACTTAATCAGCTTTACAAATTTAAATTTGATCTGCACGGAACTTATATATTCAGAATCTGTTTATTCAGCGAAGTAATCCATATCACCACACATAATCAATGAGATCGCGGAACTTCCAATTTTTTGCCCTATTCAGTTAAATTAAGTAATTAGTATTGCTATTGCAAAACATCAGGATATTTACTTTATAACATCATATCTTCTTTATTACTGTTGACAGTGCTATTGGGGAATCTTGAGTTAATTCCCAGGTGCAGCCAAAGGCACAGAATGAGCGCTTTAATCTTTCCTTCTTTAACTGGAACTCATTGGATTTTGTCCAGCTAGTTAGTTGATTTAAACTCTAATCTATTCATAGACTAATCAAACCTAAATCTTCATTCTAAAATGATAATGCAAGAGAGAAAAATTAAAAAATTAAAAGATAAATAAAGTGATAGCTGATTGATCTTTTGTTGCATAAACTTGGATTAAGACAGAATTTATGTTTAAGAGTTCACCACATGAAGAAAGTCCATTTTCCTGTTCTAATAGGTTTGAAAGTTTTGAATAGATCAGATTGTAGAAGTGGAAAAAGACATATCCTTGTAAGATACTACCGTTGATAGATTAACGTAACAAATGGTGCCTGAGAAGATTTTTCTTGTATGTTGTGCAGGTCTTTCGTTTATAATCATTGTTTTTCATGGAGATTGATGAAAGGTACCCAACTGCAAATCATTTTAGACTAAAGAGGTTCTAGTAATTAAACTCTAGATTTGTTGTTTCACTTGCACGTGGGATAATGGATAATTTCTTTGTAACTTTCATCTAATAGGAGTTGTGAGAAGATCTTCTCAAAGGGAGATGTATATATTGGTAATTTCAAGGGAATGCTTCCACACGGAAAGGGTAAATATGCTTGGTCAGATGGAACAGTTTATGATGGTGACTGGGAAGAAGGGAAAATGACAGGGAAAGGCAAGATATTTTGGCCGTCACAGGCTACATATGAGGGTGATTTCTCTGGAGGATACCTCCATGGTTTTGGAACTTTTACTGGTTCTGATGGGTCCATATACAGGGGTTCTTGGAATATGAATTCTCAGCATGGCATTGGAAGGAAGCAATATCAGAACTCAGACTTTTATGATGGTTGTTGGAGAGAAGGAGTACGTGAAGGCAGTGGTAAGTATGCATGGAGCGATGGCAACTTATATATTGGAAATTGGAAGAAAGGGAAAATGTCTGGTAGAGGGGTCATGAGATGGTCCGAGGGTGATCTTTTTGATGGCTTCTGGTTGAATGGGTTGAGACATGGATCAGGCTTCTATAGATTCGCTGATGGAAGCTATTATTTTGGGACATGGACCAAGGGGCTGAAGGATGGACGTGGAATATTCTATCCTGCTGGAAGTAAGCCTCTAGGTAAACATAATCTTGAAGGACAGGAACACAACAAGACAAAGATGCTATCCCATAGTTCGTCAATAAATTCAGAGGACTCAGTAGTACCTAGTGTGAAGCGTACTCTTTCTGATAAAATTTCGAACAGTTTTGTAAGAGGATCAGGACGTATGTCACATAAAACCATATCCCTGGATGCTAATTGGGGCTGTAATAATTCGACTACAAAGATTACATCATCCTTATCTTGCAGATTGCCAGATGATCAAAGTGAGTTGCAAGATAACAGGGCTGTGGCTTATGAGAGGGAATATATGCAAGGAGTCCTTATTAAAGAAAGAATTAGAAATATATCCAAACTATCCCATAAAAATAAACGTCTCAAGTTTGCAAAAGAGGTTCAAAGGGGCTCATGTGTGAACATTTTTGAAGGGCACAGGAGCTATTATCTAATGCTTAGCTTGCAGCTTGGTATCAGGTAGACAAAAGAGGTTCCCTTCCTTTTCTCTGATTTTCAATTCTCCGCCATGAAAAAATCAAATTTGATGTTATGGCGATGGAACATTTCTTAAAATATCTCATCTGAAGTTCACAGGTATACTGTAGGCAAGATCACACCTGTTCCTATGCGCGAAGTGAGATCATCTGATTTTGGAGATCAAGCCAGAATAAGAATGTATTTTCCGAGCAAAGGATCCCAGATGACTCCTTCACACTATTCAGTTGACTTCTTCTGGAAGGACTACTGCCCTATGGTCTTCAGGTAACTATCTTTTGGAGATTATTTCTGCAGTTATCTGTGACCTTATCAGTCGGATGACTATTCCAATTTTACACGTTGTGAAGGATTCTTGTTTATTTTTAATCAAATGGCACAAGAAGTAATGTATTCTTACCACAAGCGGTTGATGCTTATTTGACTCCATTATAAGCAATTTCTAATTTCTGGTGCATGTAGGTTTTGACAGTTAAGCGACCATTTATATATTGAAAAGCGTTTTTAGGCATTCCGACAGCAATCTGGTTTCTGTTTGATGTAGATGAGAAATGCATGTGACACGTGCTGATCATTGTTTCAAACCTATGTAGCGGCCGACATCTGTTCATTCATCCCTTAATTTTTGCTAAACTGGCTAAATTTTTTGGTTTAGGTTGAGATAACAGACATAAATTCATTAAATTTGAACTTGCAATTATCATTGGAGGTAATTCTAATTTACGAGGCATTTTCTTTCATCCCTTCATCTTTCAATTTCCTCTAATCATTTACAAAACAGTGGGCTATAGTTTTATGATGCTTATACTGCTTCTCCATCGTCAATTCTCCACCTACTACTCGATCACTCCCTGGCAAAATGTAACTGAGAAATAATCATGCTAATAAAAGGACATGGAGGAAGAATAGAATAAAACGTGGACTTGTTCTCATTTCTGACAGTCCTCTCTCTCTCTCTTTCTGATCCACGAAAAGAAACTTCCTCACTTTGTTTGTTTATATTTTAACTATTCTTTGGAATTTATCTGAGTTGTATTTTATCAAAAGACCTGTATGATAACCTGTGGAATTCCTGTATAATTCTTTATATAGTGTTATTAAAGTATGTTTAGCAAGTTTATATTGCTAAAAGTCAAATTACTTTTTATGCACATATTTCGTAGGATCCACAGGTACTATCCGCTAAAACACCGGTGATTTCTATTCGTGTTTATGAACACTTGGTGAACATAGGGTTACAGGATTATTGTTTTTAATGACTGGCGTGTCCCTGTTGGATCTCTCATTCAGGAATTTGAGAGAGATGTTCAAGTTGAATGCTGCGGACTATATGATGTCCATCTGTGGTGATGATGGTCTGAGAGAGCTGTCTTCTCCAGGGAAAAGTGGAAGTCTTTTCTATCTTTCTCATGATGATAAATTTGTGATTAAGACATTGAAAAAGTCTGAACTGAAGGTTTGTACATTCGATGCATTTATTATGAATATCTTTATGATTATCATTTCTAGTAATTTATTCACATACTAAGGATCTAGTATTTTTCTCTAATAATGTATGAATTTATGTGACCGGCACATCTAAGATGAGATCCTTTTGAGTATGTTCATATTAATGACATCGTTCTAATTGATGAGATTAGATGAGGATAAATTGTTACATGGAATTAGTATGGAATAGACATAATGTCCTTTCAGTCATAATATGTATAATGCTGATATTGAAGTCAAACCCTGATTTTGTTGGGAATGGTATTTTGTTTTAATTATCAATAAGGAATGAGGACTCGAAGGTGGTGTAATGCATAATATTATGGTGAATTTAACAAAGTGGAGAAAAGCTACTTGGACTCGATGACACTTCCTGACACCTACCAACTCAGCAAAGATTTCCATGTTAAGGAGCTCAAAGGATTTCTAGTGGAAGGGTGGGCATGCCAATGGCTTAAGAATAGGGTGTTGCTAGAGTATTGAAATATGTGAAATGCATTCAGTCAGTCAACTACATTTAGTGAATTAAAGTGGAAATGTTGGATTTTATGTTCTGCCTTGTGTAATACCCTATCTATCTGTCATGTACGTGGCACAAGAGGGGGGATCCACTTTGGGATGACCTAGCAGTAATTGACGAACATGTCAACCACTCATAAGCCTACTCCTGCGCCCAGCTATAGCCTACAAGTCCCACAAACACACGCTCAGTGTACATGTCATTCCTTGGCTTCATAATCTACAGTTATTGGGCTGAATCTTCTTAAGCCTTATCGCCTATTGTATGATTGTTTCGGAAATTAGGCTGACCGAGCGGCCTTATTTCCTACGGAGATGTGACAGGCTTCACATGCGCGCAGGGTATGGTAACTGTGCCACTTCAGAGCCATGTTCACCCTCACCCGTCCCCAATCTCTCAACTTTGATAGAATATTAAGCCGAAGCATGATGCAAAGGTAGGGAATATATGAAAACTTAACCAAGCTCTGTCCATTTGCTTTCTATCAAACAATAAATACACTTTATCTTAAGCACGCAAGTGACGGGGAACTGCATTGCAGTTTTAACAGGGTTTCGGGATGAACAATTGGTGTGAAGACTGCAAGAGGATTTTCGATGGCAATACCTTGCCTTTTTTTTCCTGTCTATATAAAAATTTGTATTACATTGGCTTGCTATTTAGGATTTGAACTTTTCTTATTTATTGCAAATTGACTTGGACATGCTATTAGTTGCTATTCTATTGCTTGGCAAATTCCTGTGACATGATTTATTCTTAATGTTGTATAGGTTCTACTTAAGATGCTGCCGCATTACTATGAACACGTACGAGGGCATGAGAATACTCTTATTACTAAATTCTTTGGGGCGCACAGGATAGCACTAAAACGTGGAAAAAAGGTGGATCCTCGATCATAATTTCAAGTTTCCTTTCTGTCTAAAAATATTACTTTTTTATGGAATATATGCTGGTTTTAATTATCTCCGTTTAATGAAACTTTCATTTATTAGGGAAAACTATATGTAGGATGAGATCATGTGATTAAAATTGATTTACAGGTTCGCTTTGTAGTCATGGGAAATATGTTTTGCACAGAATTACGGATACATCAGCGTTATGATTTGAAGGGTTCATCTCAAGGGAGATTTACAAAAAAGGACAAGATTGATGAGAGCAGCACACTGAAAGATCTTGACTTGAAGTATGAGTTTCGTATGGACAGATTATTGCGCGAGTCACTTTTTAGGTATGTTCCTTTTCGTTGTTGACTTCCGCATTGTTAAATCAGTTGCAGTCACTATCATGAAAAAAATTGATTTCAAATTGTTTGGTTGCTCCATGCACTTGTACTAGCAAATCTGGTTTTATCAGGAGGTAGTCATACATTTATTAAATTATTCATATATACACTCATCCAAATAATTAGAATTCTGTAGCTTGGCTGAACATAAACTTTTAATACTGGATACCTAACAATCAAAAGAGCTGATTTGTTAGTTTATTATGATACAATGTACATATTTTTTTTATGTTCGGTTAATTTCAAACATAATTTGTTTCATATGGTTGTTTTCAGAAGAAACTCTCACGATTTGGAAATGTTGTGCTGCTGCTATTTATAGTGTTAATGGTGGATTATGCAAAATTAGTTGATTTCTATGGCTATTAGACATGCTTATGCGTATTTAACCATGTTTAATTAACCAAATAAGGCGGCACGAGATTTTATGGTTTCTCTGTGATATCTGGGTATCGAGTCATTGTAAATGTTGAAGTGCCCTCTCCCACATCCTACATTCTAACCTATCTCCCTGAACCAGAAATCAATCCTTAGGCATGGGGACAGAACAATGAAAAAGAAGAGGATATTATCCCGGTTATATTTTCAATTTTCGTCAATGAGCTTTGCCCTCTCTCTATGCAACTATTACCTAAGAGAATATTATTTTTTTCTTTCGTTTTCTTTTCTGTTTTCCGGAGGACTAAACTTACATTGGTAGGGTTTGGTGGGGTGATTACCTAGAACGTTAAAATCTAAATTTAATAGACTTCCAAATTTCAAGTTATTGCATGACAGAAACTGATGGAGATAGAGCTACAAGATATTTAGGATTTTGAAGTAGAGTTTGATTAAAGTATATTTATTTAGATTAGATTTAATATTTCTATAAGATTCTAGTTTAGTATAAGTTCGTTTGATTTTATATTCTTTCAGATGCTTTTGCTTTATAGATAAAAGGGCTTATTCATTGTAATATTCAAGCCTTGATTATATGAATAAATTGATATCTTCATTTGTCCTCGATTCTTCTCTTCTTTGCACCTCTTACTTTCCTTAATTTTCAATTCATTGTCAAATCTACGCTTCTGCGTCAGAAACCCAGTCAACTGTAGGTTACACTCATTTTGCTTGCTCTGACGGATATAGATATGATGAAATCTTAAAACTGTATGATGTTCTTTGACCTACAGAGTATGTGCTAATGACTCCTATTATGGACACTCATAGATGCACTGGAACTGTTACAGTCAACCGTGTCATTTTATTGAACTCCTTGAATGCCCAATTTATTAGTAAATCATGATCGCTTTTCAGGAGACACTTGCATAATTTGCCTGGCCAGCACAAAATAATCTGTATTATAAATTGGCTATATTGAGTGCCATATACTCAAAGAAATTCATAAGTTTAGAAGCCATCTTGAGAATTAAAGTTCAGTGTATTCAAAATTATTTTTTCCCAACATGAATAAAGAAATTCTTTTGAAATGGAGTTCGCTCTCTTAGGGCTATTATTACGTTGTATATTTGTAGCACTGATAACCCATATACATTTTCATATTTGTCTCTTATGCATTCAAGTGCACTTCCACTCTAAACGAAGTCATTCACTTGGTAAACAGTTCCATAGCGGTTATATTTTATATATTTTAGATATACAATCTCATATGGTTCAATGGATTCACTCTAGAATAAATCTTCAAATTCATTATTTGGGTAATTGGTCTCATCAATGTACTACAGTTTATTGTATTAAGTGTTAAACTTTGCTCTTATAGATAATATACACTATGATTTTTATGATTTGGAACTGTATTGAAATTCGTTCAATATGAACTATTGTAGTACACTTACGAGATGATTCATAATCAATGAATGGGAGATTGTAATTGGATGTGTTTTGGATAGGCTATGACCTGGCTAAGAATTGAAGTTAGCTGGAGCTAGGGATTATAAGTCCTTTGTGGTGCCTTTTGAGCATATGGCTTCTTATACCATAAAAGAATGTTGTAGAGAGAAAGTTGTCTAAGAAAGAGGCCACACTCATTGGGATAGGATGAAATTGTTAAGTCCTGATTTTATCTACATGCTAATTCGATCAAGGAGGTATGATCGAGAAATAACACATTCACTTAGTCACCAAGAAAAGGCTGGGGGAGAGTCTTCTCTTTAAATCAGTTCTTAGAAATTCAATCGTAAATTTTGATCTTCTGCCCAATTCGCATTGCTTATCAAGGAGCTTAGTCTCCTTCCTCTGTAAGAATAGAATTTTATTGGGAACCTCAGGAATAAGAGCAATGGCAGTAGCATTAATCTCCTTGAGCAAGCACCCCGAGGAGAAGAAAGATTAGTCATTCCAACTGCATGATTAATATAAGTTACAACTGCATTATTAGCCATCCTCGAAATTATATAATAGGCTTGGGGGAGAGAGTATCTACCAAGGACCTCAGCTCGAATGGCCCTCAAAATCCTTAAATTACATTTTTTTTATGGATAGCTTATATTTGCACTCTCTGCTTAATTGTTAATTTCGTTCTCCTTAGCTTTCTGACCATGTTAATTGTTTGTTTGCCTTGTAATTATGACAAATTTGGTCTTGTATTGTTTACAGACAACTATTTATAGACTCTTTATTCCTAGAATCTCAAGGGATCATAGACTACAGCCTTCTATTGGGGGTGCATTTCAGAGCTCCTGAACATCTAAAATCTCTGTTAGAGTCTCCTGATTCACCGCATACAGCTGAGAGTTCGGCTACCGGTATTGATGGTGGGCATCTCTTCTTAACATGAAAAATTTGGTATCTTGAGCGTTGATTTTGGGTTATCTAATTATTATAATTCATTCTTAAGGCATTAGTAATATGCTGTCTTATTGTATAACTTGGCCATTGGCTTTTCTATTAATCGAATATTATTCTCAATCCTCACAGGTAATGTGTTTAGCCTACCACATCTCTTTCCTTTTCCCTTTCCAATCATTTTGATTAAGTTGTTTATTGTACATTTTGTTCTGCAAATACAAAGCTATATGAAATGTTTCTGATTCTGCATCTGTAGCTTGCAACTATTTCTTTAATTAATTATCTTAATTGGTTAAGTAAAAAAATTATTATTCAATTTAATTTATTCTTTAAATATTTCGTTAATTATGTATATTATTTATTTCATATTTAATTACTCTATTTCGATTATTTATTTGAATAAAAATAATAATATTTAATTCAATTTTTCATTTAACTATTTCTTTAATTAATTATCTTAATTGGTTAAGTAAAAAAATTATTATTCAATTTAATTTATTGTTTAAATATTTCGTTAATTATGTATATTATTTATTTCATATTTAATTACTCTATTTCGATTATTTATTTGAATAAAAATAATAATATTTAATTCGATTTTTCATTTAAGTATTTCTTTAATTAATTATATTAATTGTTTCCATAATTAATTATGGTCCCTAACGGACCCATCTTGTCCGTAACGGACCATTACGGGCTGGAGCTCGTCGGAAAACTCCATTTTCGACGAGCTCCATCTCATTTTTTCACTTTTTTCCACATTTCAATCTCAAATTCAATATTTTCTTCCATTTTAACCATAAAAAATTAAATTTAACTCATATTCAAATCCTAAACATTCAAACTTTCACATATTCAAAGTAATTATTTATAGAGAACACGTCTAACCTTCCAGAACATAGCGATCTCCGGCTGATCGAGATGCGTCCAGTTTTGGTCGAAGTGGGTCAGGTCCGAGTCGTCCGTAGGCGGCGTGGATCCAGACTACTTTTTTCTTTTTTTCTCTCTATTTTCCTCTTCTCTTCTTTCCAAATGAGGGTATTTTCGACCCTTTAGATTTTGTTTACATTTTCCTTTTTTTTTTTTTTACAAAAAATTTGGTCGGAGGTCCTTATGAAAAAGTAGCCGGGTGGCAGCCATTGGCCACCATTTCCTCACCAGCTACGTTGGACCCGTATAATTTCGTTGGACCCAAATTTTACCCGGATTTCAATGGGTCGACTCCAATTCTACAGAATTGGATCAGGCCCATGGACAGTAATCTGATTTTCATGGAGTCTGACCAGCCACACAATCACAGGCCCACAGTTTTGATTTGATTTGATTTGGGCAATTTCGACGATTATCTTATTTTTCTCTTTGTTTACAATTTTTTTTACCTATTCCTATTTAAGTTTTTTTGGAAAATACTATGTTACTCTTCACTAAATTTTAGTCACAAAATGGTAAAATATTTGTTACATGTCAAATTTTCATAGTTGTAGATTAGTGTATGTGTCACCGTACTACTTATTTTTTATATTTGTAAGATAATACATATGTTAACTTATTACTTTTTTATTTTAAGGTAACATGTTCTATTCATGGTAACGCATGTTTTACTATGTTACTCCAATTTTGAATCATAACATATTCCATTGGACTTTCTCAATTTTCAATATCGTAGATGTCTTTGCAATCGTCATCGTCTCCCGTCGCCACCAATGAGGGCAGATTTCTTCGATCACAATCCCACGCTTATTTTCCAGACATCATCATCATGCTCAAAAGCACAGTACTTTCAATTGTATCTCATTAATAATGAGTTATTCCTTTTTGCATTGCACTTTGTAAAAAACATGTCACGCGTTTTTCAAAAATATGAGTAAAATCAAACATGAACTTCGTCACTTGAGCTTAAAATTTTATGCTATCGACTACATTCATTGTATACGTATGTGTAGTGCTCAATTATTCCACAAAAAAGAGCCTGGAAAACTTGATCGTACTACAAAATGGCCTGACTTCAATAAGTTTAATTGGCACGGAACTATAACAAATCAAAATATAATCAAAATACACACTCCTTTGGTTACGAGTTTGATTCCCCCTACCAACACTTTCTCGGTCGAGCCTGTTGCACCAGGCTTACTTAGTACGATTTACCTGACTGTAGTGATTTGCAAGCTATTGCGTCAATCCGAGGGTTTAGCCAATGGGCACTCGAATAGTAGCGGTTGCGGGTTCCCCCGTCATCAAAAATAAAAAATAAAAATACACACTTATCGTATGAAAACTTTAATTAATTCCCAAATAGTTTTAAAATGTCGTGGCCAATCTTGCTAAAATTAACAAAGAATCCTAATCAAGATCCTATTTCACCATTATCAAGTTTTGGCAAAAGTATGACCTTTAATTTAAAGAAAAGAGAATATTTACACCATTTTTTCAAAGATTATTCTTTATCGACATGGCTTATTTATTCTTTATCGACATGGCTTATCAAGTAAAAGATATTTTGAATAATTAATGAAACTTTATCATAAAATTCTTTCAAGTGTCATATATACTTTGTATCATCCTTTATTCCTTCAATCAATTCATTAACCATTTTCCCATTTAGTCAGTTTTTTCGAAAACTTTATCCTGTGTTAAGTCAACTAGCACAGAATAAGAATATTGAATGATAATTATATCTAATATTTGACATTAAACGGCGAGCGAAATTAAACATTTTAAATGAATAGTGACAATAGAATTTCCAAAGTGCAATGGAATAGCAAATTGTCAATATTCGTAGGAATCTCAAATTCCTTTTCACGGGAATAACAAAAAGGAAGAATAAAAATTCATTAATTCACCAGTTTTACTTTTTAGGATTTACAATAAGTAACTAATGCCATGTTGTTCTAATTCTATATATTCCACGTGAACTTTGACAACAACATAAGGAAATACAAAAGATTCCACTTCCCCTAGCCCTGTGATTTCTCCCTCCCGTCGATCCTTGGAAGGTTTGCACAAAATGAACCTCTTATTTTTCGACGAGGACAATTAAGGACAATACTGCATGTATATAATTTTTTTTTATCTAATCATTTACCTACTACTCATAATAGGGAGTGGAGGTCAAATTTGAGAATTTCTATATTCATGCGGGGCTCACAAGCAATGTGAGAGAGATGACAACTTTCGGTATCCCCAATTCGATATAAATAGAATTATTCAACAATTAATAACAGAAAGATCGAGAAAAAAAATTAATAGGAGAATAGAAAGAAATGTATGATTTAAAAGAAACGATAAAGTTCACATCTTGCAAGTTGGATTAGTTAAAAATGGTCTTCATACTACAAAATTAGCTTTGGTCTTTGATCACCAATATATGTCAACAATTGACGTAGTGTCAAAGATGGTTGACCCATGATCGACGACAAATATGAAAACAAAATATTTTAGTTAATCTTTACGTACTAATCACTTGCTTGAATTATTTTTGTATCAAAATTAGAATATTTTTTCTTATGTCGCGTCATTTTTATCAGAAACTTATTTTTGTTGCATAGTGTTGCTTTTATCAAATATATAGAAATTGAAAAATGAAAATAATTGTTTCCCGAAGCGAAAGGAGGTCATGGAAAAAAAAAAAAAGAAAAGAAAAGAAAAAGCCAAAGCTGTAGTGAAGAATACACATTGTCCTCTTCTAATTTTTTATATTTCTTTTATGGGAAATACATTTTTCTTTTTCTATTTTAAACAAAATAAATACTCACCATATGCTTTACGTGAGACAGCAGCCAGAATCACCTACAACTCAGCGCACTTTACATTCTATACACCACCAAAGACAACGATTTAACGCAATTGGTCCCACGTGATCATAAACAAAAGTTTGCTGGCCCACAATTCGTACCCCGCCACGTGTCACCAGTCGCACTGCTAATATGCTATGAGCCTCCCGTCGTATCTCACCACGCATTTTCTCGTTACTGTCTAAAAAAGGGAATTTCAATCAAATTTCGTGAAGCAAAGGTTCAACGTTTACTGCAATATTTATCAGAGAGCCAAGAAAAAAAATGAAGAAAGAAGTATAAATCGAAATTTTGATGTAGAAATTTTCAGATTGTATTTGTCTTTGAACTATTTGCAGATAGTTATAGGGTTTTCCTTGCTGTCTATTCATTACCGGTGGAACAGTTTCGCAGGTGAGCGTTTCAATACTTGATTTTAGTTTTCGATTGTCGTAATTACGTTGAAATAGCTATTAATATGAAAAACTATGGTGTTAATCGCTGCTCAAATCTCAATCACTAGCGTTATAGTAACTGTTAAATTTTCTGACGACTCGAAAGTAAGACCGATTGATGAACTGGAATCTGATAAAATATAATTTCTGTTTAATACTGTAATGATTTGGTAATGTATACAGCATCTGTACTTGTATCTAAATCTTTATTCACGATATTGTTTTATTTAGAAAATAAAAACTTTCAACTTTTTCATTGAAAACAGTATGATTTGTATGAAACATAGCTGTCTTAGTGCAAGAAAACACGCAATACGACGTGGAAATATAATATATCAGTCTTCGGCTCAGGATCACTGTGTCTGATTGTATATTTGTAATATACTGTTTAATGAAGCGTGTTTGAAAATATAAATAAGATTGATTTCGTGAACTGGTCACTCTTTTAAAAATCACACTAGGTTGCTTTTTGTCTTTTAAGCTGCCTAGATTGTGGAAATTACCAATTCTCTGATTTATTTGGGTATTAAATGCATCAATATTCAAAGTAATTTGAAACTTTGGTCTGATCTAAATTTTGTATTACGTTGGTCACTTAATCAGCTTTACAAATTTAAATTTGATCTGCACGGAACTTATATATTCAGAATCTGTTTATTCAGCGAAGTAATCCATATCACCACACATAATCAATGAGATCGCGGAACTTCCAATTTTTTGCCCTATTCAGTTAAATTAAGTAATTAGTATTGCTATTGCAAAACATCAGGATATTTACTTTATAACATCATATCTTCTTTATTACTGTTGACAGTGCTATTGGGGAATCTTGAGTTAATTCCCAGGTGCAGCCAAAGGCACAGAATGAGCGCTTTAATCTTTCCTTCTTTAACTGGAACTCATTGGATTTTGTCCAGCTAGTTAGTTGATTTAAACTCTAATCTATTCATAGACTAATCAAACCTAAATCTTCATTCTAAAATGATAATGCAAGAGAGAAAAATTAAAAAATTAAAAGATAAATAAAGTGATAGCTGATTGATCTTTTGTTGCATAAACTTGGATTAAGACAGAATTTATGTTTAAGAGTTCACCACATGAAGAAAGTCCATTTTCCTGTTCTAATAGGTTTGAAAGTTTTGAATAGATCAGATTGTAGAAGTGGAAAAAGACATATCCTTGTAAGATACTACCGTTGATAGATTAACGTAACAAATGGTGCCTGAGAAGATTTTTCTTGTATGTTGTGCAGGTCTTTCGTTTATAATCATTGTTTTTCATGGAGATTGATGAAAGGTACCCAACTGCAAATCATTTTAGACTAAAGAGGTTCTAGTAATTAAACTCTAGATTTGTTGTTTCACTTGCACGTGGGATAATGGATAATTTCTTTGTAACTTTCATCTAATAGGAGTTGTGAGAAGATCTTCTCAAAGGGAGATGTATATATTGGTAATTTCAAGGGAATGCTTCCACACGGAAAGGGTAAATATGCTTGGTCAGATGGAACAGTTTATGATGGTGACTGGGAAGAAGGGAAAATGACAGGGAAAGGCAAGATATTTTGGCCGTCACAGGCTACATATGAGGGTGATTTCTCTGGAGGATACCTCCATGGTTTTGGAACTTTTACTGGTTCTGATGGGTCCATATACAGGGGTTCTTGGAATATGAATTCTCAGCATGGCATTGGAAGGAAGCAATATCAGAACTCAGACTTTTATGATGGTTGTTGGAGAGAAGGAGTACGTGAAGGCAGTGGTAAGTATGCATGGAGCGATGGCAACTTATATATTGGAAATTGGAAGAAAGGGAAAATGTCTGGTAGAGGGGTCATGAGATGGTCCGAGGGTGATCTTTTTGATGGCTTCTGGTTGAATGGGTTGAGACATGGATCAGGCTTCTATAGATTCGCTGATGGAAGCTATTATTTTGGGACATGGACCAAGGGGCTGAAGGATGGACGTGGAATATTCTATCCTGCTGGAAGTAAGCCTCTAGGTAAACATAATCTTGAAGGACAGGAACACAACAAGACAAAGATGCTATCCCATAGTTCGTCAATAAATTCAGAGGACTCAGTAGTACCTAGTGTGAAGCGTACTCTTTCTGATAAAATTTCGAACAGTTTTGTAAGAGGATCAGGACGTATGTCACATAAAACCATATCCCTGGATGCTAATTGGGGCTGTAATAATTCGACTACAAAGATTACATCATCCTTATCTTGCAGATTGCCAGATGATCAAAGTGAGTTGCAAGATAACAGGGCTGTGGCTTATGAGAGGGAATATATGCAAGGAGTCCTTATTAAAGAAAGAATTAGAAATATATCCAAACTATCCCATAAAAATAAACGTCTCAAGTTTGCAAAAGAGGTTCAAAGGGGCTCATGTGTGAACATTTTTGAAGGGCACAGGAGCTATTATCTAATGCTTAGCTTGCAGCTTGGTATCAGGTAGACAAAAGAGGTTCCCTTCCTTTTCTCTGATTTTCAATTCTCCGCCATGAAAAAATCAAATTTGATGTTATGGCGATGGAACATTTCTTAAAATATCTCATCTGAAGTTCACAGGTATACTGTAGGCAAGATCACACCTGTTCCTATGCGCGAAGTGAGATCATCTGATTTTGGAGATCAAGCCAGAATAAGAATGTATTTTCCGAGCAAAGGATCCCAGATGACTCCTTCACACTATTCAGTTGACTTCTTCTGGAAGGACTACTGCCCTATGGTCTTCAGGTAACTATCTTTTGGAGATTATTTCTGCAGTTATCTGTGACCTTATCAGTCGGATGACTATTCCAATTTTACACGTTGTGAAGGATTCTTGTTTATTTTTAATCAAATGGCACAAGAAGTAATGTATTCTTACCACAAGCGGTTGATGCTTATTTGACTCCATTATAAGCAATTTCTAATTTCTGGTGCATGTAGGTTTTGACAGTTAAGCGACCATTTATATATTGAAAAGCGTTTTTAGGCATTCCGACAGCAATCTGGTTTCTGTTTGATGTAGATGAGAAATGCATGTGACACGTGCTGATCATTGTTTCAAACCTATGTAGCGGCCGACATCTGTTCATTCATCCCTTAATTTTTGCTAAACTGGCTAAATTTTTTGGTTTAGGTTGAGATAACAGACATAAATTCATTAAATTTGAACTTGCAATTATCATTGGAGGTAATTCTAATTTACGAGGCATTTTCTTTCATCCCTTCATCTTTCAATTTCCTCTAATCATTTACAAAACAGTGGGCTATAGTTTTATGATGCTTATACTGCTTCTCCATCGTCAATTCTCCACCTACTACTCGATCACTCCCTGGCAAAATGTAACTGAGAAATAATCATGCTAATAAAAGGACATGGAGGAAGAATAGAATAAAACGTGGACTTGTTCTCATTTCTGACAGTCCTCTCTCTCTCTCTTTCTGATCCACGAAAAGAAACTTCCTCACTTTATTTGTTTATATTTTAACTATTCTTTGGAATTTATCTGAGTTGTATTTTATCAAAAGACCTGTATGATAACCTGTGGAATTCCTGTATAATTCTTTATATAGTGTTATTAAAGTATGTTTAGCAAGTTTATATTGCTAAAAGTCAAATTACTTTTTATGCACATATTTCGTAGGATCCACAGGTACTATCCGCTAAAACACCGGTGATTTCTATTCGTGTTTATGAACACTTGGTGAACATAGGGTTACAGGATTATTGTTTTTAATGACTGGCGTGTCCCTGTTGGATCTCTCATTCAGGAATTTGAGAGAGATGTTCAAGTTGAATGCTGCGGACTATATGATGTCCATCTGTGGTGATGATGGTCTGAGAGAGCTGTCTTCTCCAGGGAAAAGTGGAAGTCTTTTCTATCTTTCTCATGATGATAAATTTGTGATTAAGACATTGAAAAAGTCTGAACTGAAGGTTTGTACATTCGATGCATTTATTATGAATATCTTTATGATTATCATTTCTAGTAATTTATTCACATACTAAGGATCTAGTATTTTTCTCTAATAATGTATGAATTTATGTGACCGGCACATCTAAGATGAGATCCTTTTGAGTATGTTCATATTAATGACATCGTTCTAATTGATGAGATTAGATGAGGATAAATTGTTACATGGAATTAGTATGGAATAGACATAATGTCCTTTCAGTCATAATATGTATAATGCTGATATTGAAGTCAAACCCTGATTTTGTTGGGAATGGTATTTTGTTTTAATTATCAATAAGGAATGAGGACTCGAAGGTGGTGTAATGCATAATATTATGGTGAATTTAACAAAGTGGAGAAAAGCTACTTGGACTCGATGACACTTCCTGACACCTACCAACTCAGCAAAGATTTCCATGTTAAGGAGCTCAAAGGATTTCTAGTGGAAGGGTGGGCATGCCAATGGCTTAAGAATAGGGTGTTGCTAGAGTATTGAAATATGTGAAATGCATTCAGTCAGTCAACTACATTTAGTGAATTAAAGTGGAAATGTTGGATTTTATGTTCTGCCTTGTGTAATACCCTATCTATCTGTCATGTACGTGGCACAAGAGGGGGGATCCACTTTGGGATGACCTAGCAGTAATTGACGAACATGTCAACCACTCATAAGCCTACTCCTGCGCCCAGCTATAGCCTACAAGTCCCACAAACACACGCTCAGTGTACATGTCATTCCTTGGCTTCATAATCTACAGTTATTGGGCTGAATCTTCTTAAGCCTTATCGCCTATTGTATGATTGTTTCGGAAATTAGGCTGACCGAGCGGCCTTATTTCCTACGGAGATGTGACAGGCTTCACATGCGCGCAGGGTATGGTAACTGTGCCACTTCAGAGCCATGTTCACCCTCACCCGTCCCCAATCTCTCAACTTTGATAGAATATTAAGCCGAAGCATGATGCAAAGGTAGGGAATATATGAAAACTTAACCAAGCTCTGTCCATTTGCTTTCTATCAAACAATAAATACACTTTATCTTAAGCACGCAAGTGACGGGGAACTGCATTGCAGTTTTAACAGGGTTTCGGGATGAACAATTGGTGTGAAGACTGCAAGAGGATTTTCGATGGCAATACCTTGCCTTTTTTTTCCTGTCTATATAAAAATTTGTATTACATTGGCTTGCTATTTAGGATTTGAACTTTTCTTATTTATTGCAAATTGACTTGGACATGCTATTAGTTGCTATTCTATTGCTTGGCAAATTCCTGTGACATGATTTATTCTTAATGTTGTATAGGTTCTACTTAAGATGCTGCCGCATTACTATGAACACGTACGAGGGCATGAGAATACTCTTATTACTAAATTCTTTGGGGCGCACAGGATAGCACTAAAACGTGGAAAAAAGGTGGATCCTCGATCATAATTTCAAGTTTCCTTTCTGTCTAAAAATATTACTTTTTTATGGAATATATGCTGGTTTTAATTATCTCCGTTTAATGAAACTTTCATTTATTAGGGAAAACTATATGTAGGATGAGATCATGTGATTAAAATTGATTTACAGGTTCGCTTTGTAGTCATGGGAAATATGTTTTGCACAGAATTACGGATACATCAGCGTTATGATTTGAAGGGTTCATCTCAAGGGAGATTTACAAAAAAGGACAAGATTGATGAGAGCAGCACACTGAAAGATCTTGACTTGAAGTATGAGTTTCGTATGGACAGATTATTGCGCGAGTCACTTTTTAGGTATGTTCCTTTTCGTTGTTGACTTCCGCATTGTTAAATCAGTTGCAGTCACTATCATGAAAAAAATTGATTTCAAATTGTTTGGTTGCTCCATGCACTTGTACTAGCAAATCTGGTTTTATCAGGAGGTAGTCATACATTTATTAAATTATTCATATATACACTCATCCAAATAATTAGAATTCTGTAGCTTGGCTGAACATAAACTTTTAATACTGGATACCTAACAATCAAAAGAGCTGATTTGTTAGTTTATTATGATACAATGTACATATTTTTTTTATGTTCGGTTAATTTCAAACATAATTTGTTTCATATGGTTGTTTTCAGAAGAAACTCTCACGATTTGGAAATGTTGTGCTGCTGCTATTTATAGTGTTAATGGTGGATTATGCAAAATTAGTTGATTTCTATGGCTATTAGACATGCTTATGCGTATTTAACCATGTTTAATTAACCAAATAAGGCGGCACGAGATTTTATGGTTTCTCTGTGATATCTGGGTATCGAGTCATTGTAAATGTTGAAGTGCCCTCTCCCACATCCTACATTCTAACCTATCTCCCTGAACCAGAAATCAATCCTTAGGCATGGGGACAGAACAATGAAAAAGAAGAGGATATTATCCCGGTTATATTTTCAATTTTCGTCAATGAGCTTTGCCCTCTCTCTATGCAACTATTACCTAAGAGAATATTATTTTTTTCTTTCGTTTTCTTTTCTGTTTTCCGGAGGACTAAACTTACATTGGTAGGGTTTGGTGGGGTGATTACCTAGAACGTTAAAATCTAAATTTAATAGACTTCCAAATTTCAAGTTATTGCATGACAGAAACTGATGGAGATAGAGCTACAAGATATTTAGGATTTTGAAGTAGAGTTTGATTAAAGTATATTTATTTAGATTAGATTTAATATTTCTATAAGATTCTAGTTTAGTATAAGTTCGTTTGATTTTATATTCTTTCAGATGCTTTTGCTTTATAGATAAAAGGGCTTATTCATTGTAATATTCAAGCCTTGATTATATGAATAAATTGATATCTTCATTTGTCCTCGATTCTTCTCTTCTTTGCACCTCTTACTTTCCTTAATTTTCAATTCATTGTCAAATCTACGCTTCTGCGTCAGAAACCCAGTCAACTGTAGGTTACACTCATTTTGCTTGCTCTGACGGATATAGATATGATGAAATCTTAAAACTGTATGATGTTCTTTGACCTACAGAGTATGTGCTAATGACTCCTATTATGGACACTCATAGATGCACTGGAACTGTTACAGTCAACCGTGTCATTTTATTGAACTCCTTGAATGCCCAATTTATTAGTAAATCATGATCGCTTTTCAGGAGACACTTGCATAATTTGCCTGGCCAGCACAAAATAATCTGTATTATAAATTGGCTATATTGAGTGCCATATACTCAAAGAAATTCATAAGTTTAGAAGCCATCTTGAGAATTAAAGTTCAGTGTATTCAAAATTATTTTTTCCCAACATGAATAAAGAAATTCTTTTGAAATGGAGTTCGCTCTCTTAGGGCTATTATTACGTTGTATATTTGTAGCACTGATAACCCATATACATTTTCATATTTGTCTCTTATGCATTCAAGTGCACTTCCACTCTAAACGAAGTCATTCACTTGGTAAACAGTTCCATAGCGGTTATATTTTATATATTTTAGATATACAATCTCATATGGTTCAATGGATTCACTCTAGAATAAATCTTCAAATTCATTATTTGGGTAATTGGTCTCATCAATGTACTACAGTTTATTGTATTAAGTGTTAAACTTTGCTCTTATAGATAATATACACTATGATTTTTATGATTTGGAACTGTATTGAAATTCGTTCAATATGAACTATTGTAGTACACTTACGAGATGATTCATAATCAATGAATGGGAGATTGTAATTGGATGTGTTTTGGATAGGCTATGACCTGGCTAAGAATTGACGTTAGCTGGAGCTAGGGATTATAAGTCCTTTGTGGTGCCTTTTGAGCATATGGCTTCTTATACCATAAAAGAATGTTGGAGAGAGAAAGTTGTCTAAGAAAGAGGCCACACTCATTGGGATAGGATGAAATTGTTAAGTCCTGATTTTATCTACATGCTAATTCGATCAAGGAGGTATGATCGAGAAATAACACATTCACTTAGTCACCAAGAAAAGGCTGGGGGAGAGTCTTCTCTTTAAATCAGTTCTTAGAAATTCAATCGTAAATTTTGATCTTCTGCCCAATTCGCATTGCTTATCAAGGAGCTTAGTCTCCTTCCTCTGTAAGAATAGAATTTTATTGGGAACCTTAGGAATAAGAGCAATGGCAGTAGCATTAATCTCCTTGAGCAAGCACCCCGAGGAGAAGAAAGATTAGTCATTCCAACTGCATGATTAATATAAGTTACAACTGCATTATTAGCCATCCTCGAAATTATATAATAGGCTTGGGGGAGAGAGTATCTACCAAGGACCTCAGCTCGAATGGCCCTCAAAATCCTTAAATTACATTTTTTTTATGGATAGCTTATATTTGCACTCTCTGCTTAATTGTTAATTTCGTTCTCCTTAGCTTTCTGACCATGTTAATTGTTTGTTTGCCTTGTAATTATGACAAATTTGGTCTTGTATTGTTTACAGACAACTATTTATAGACTCTTTATTCCTAGAATCTCAAGGGATCATAGACTACAGCCTTCTATTGGGGGTGCATTTCAGAGCTCCTGAACATCTAAAATCTCTGTTAGAGTCTCCTGATTCACCGCATACAGCTGAGAGTTCGGCTACTGGTATTGATGGTGGGCATCTCTTCTTAACATGAAAAATTTGGTATCTTGAGCGTTGATTTTGGGTTATCTAATTATTATAATTCATTCTTAAGGCATTAGTAATATGCTGTCTTATTGTATAACTTGGCCATTGGCTTTTCTATTAATCGAATATTATTCTCAATCCTCACAGGTAATGTGTTTAGCCTACCACATCTCTTTCCTTTTCCCTTTCCAATCATTTTGATTAAGTTGTTTATTGTACATTTTGTTCTGCAAATACAAAGCTATATGAAATGTTTCTGATTCTGCATCTGTAGCTTGCATAATGAGATTTCTGTTTGTTTATTCACCTCCTCTATGCACCCCCCAACCCCCGGGATGTTTTTCCCTTCTTCTTTTTGAGCTTTTGTAAGTGTAAACCTGCTTGGAGAATATACATCTTCTATTCATAGAGGGAGTCTGGGATATATGCTCAGGGCGGGGTCAAATATGAATTTCTGGTCCTGGTCACCTGATTTAGTTTTGTTTGGGACAAACATGTGATTTATTTAATGAGGATATATCTGTGAGGTATTGTTTCCCTTGACACGGTGTGTTTAAGTTGAAATTGTCTTAGCACGTGTCCGTATGATGTGAAAGTACATTATCTGCTTTACTGCTTGAGCAATTACTTCAATTGTCTTCTTTTTTCTTTTTCTTTTTTCCATTGAAGTGTCCTATGTTTGACACAAGCTTGCTTCGTCAAGGTGTGATCTCTTCAGGGGAGCTCTTGATTCCCCCGAGGGGTTTGGTTTTAGTAACCCATGAACCTAGCTCGGTCAGCACTCTACCTGGTCCACATATTCGAGGAAACACTTTGAAAGCATTCTCAATTGGTAACAAGGAAGCCGATCTTCTTTTACCTGGTACTGGAAGGTAACTTGAATTCATTTTCACCATCTAGTGCTTTTGTTCTGTAACTTCATCAAATTGGTTCACATTACATTACTTGATTGTTAATTAGAAAATTTTTTCCCCATAACTTGGGTTTAATGAATAAGTAGTGTATTTAAAATCACGCCATTCCTCAGGTTAAGAGTGCAACTAGGCGTAAATATGCCGGCTCAAGCAAATCACAGAATTATGCAGGACGAGACAGACTCATCCGAAGTTGAACTTTTTGAAGTTTATGACGTCGTTCTCTACCTTGGCATAATAGATATATTGCAAGAATACAACCTGAAAAAGAAAATCGAGCATAAATATAAATCTTTGCAGTTCGATCCTTTGTCGATTTCTGCTGTGGAACCCAAGGTTTATTCGAAACGTTTCATTAGCTTCCTTGAGAAGGTTTTTCCCCTAGATCCTTAGAGAGAGTGTCTGTGCCTTTCTTCTGGTTGGTTTGCATGATTCTTTCAGAATTTATTTGTGACCGACCAATAATTATATGCTGTCGAACTCGTTGTACATAAGATATCCTCAAGTTGCATAGTTGTTGAATACTTGTAATGATATTCGAGTTGTTTGAATGATTGACTTCACGATTCTCAAGAGTACTCTTTTTTCGTCACTTGAAATTATGTACTAGCAATGTCTCTCTACGTTAGTTTTGTCCGAAATCATATAAATTTTTCACATAAGATTATACTTTAAAACGTGAATTCCGCTAAGCTTACAAAATATGTTTATAAGTTAAATGAATGAATTTTAGAATTTTTTTTTTTTTTAAATTGGTAATAAGACTCATTTGTGATAAATGAGCACTCAAATTTGAAGCTAGGAAGGAATCTTTCTTATCAAATAAATGCTCCAAACATGTCAGCAGGTTTCAGTGTGTGAATTAAATGCTGTCATATCTGCAACAAAACTGGCATTACAATTACATTCATCAATCATCAGTATATAAACGTCCACATTCGAAGAGAGTAAATAGATATAAATGCAACATAACCATTAAAGCTGCTCACAGTTTTATCGTGTTTAGCCCTGTTAATCGTGACCGTCGATGCTCCATAGGCCAAATGACAATGCATCGTGCATGTTTTCGATATGGTCTGTTATGGTAGAAAAGAAGTTAAATACGTAGTGTCTTGTGCGTAAGTAGCATCATTCTAATATTAGGTTTAGATAGCAATTGCAATTGGATGCATTGAAAGTGTAGAAATGGGATAACTTTTCTGCTTTTTCAATGCTATCAATTATCATGTGACAGTGGACCCCTTGATTCATTGTCTGAAGCATAGCACTAGAAAGAAAATCAGTATCCCATAAAAAATGTGACTCGTTTGTAAAATTGAAATTTCAAATGTTGGTGGCACCTTCGTAACCCCAAATCCTTGAATTCATTACTATTTCTCATGTGATACAGCAAAAATAGTGAAAAAATAACCAAAATTTCTCCAAAAGGATGGATCGAACTTTAAGATTTACCGTCTAACAAATTAGTATTAAAGATCGATTCAATATATCTAACAAATTAGGTGAGTCGCAGCTCCAATCTTCTGTTGGTCGTAACCCTCTTATTCATGTCGCTCCATCCACAACTAGGGTCATCTTCGATAATATTTCTTCCAACTATTGACCAATAGGAGAAAACAAGATCTTTAGCTCAGAAGAAAAGGTTGAATTCCTGTCATTCATATGTAGAAGAGAAAAAGAAAATGTTAAAATCAAGTTTTGTTTGCTCAACCCTCCCTCTTGGTTTATTTTTGGAATGAAAAAGAAAGAAATTTTTATGTATATCATTAAATTAGAAAAGTTAGCAAAGGTTGTTTAAAATTTGACTGTGTTCTTCCGTGTTTAATGGGCGTCATTTTATTTTATTTTTGTGCAGAGAGAGAGAGAGAGAGAGGGGCAGTAGGTTAAAAAAAGTGGTGAAAACAAGAGATGAAAGAGTCAACGAAGAATAGAATAGAGTAATAGGGTTTAGTAACCCTAGCCATCTGCCTGGAACTGTATATACACTGAATTTCATGTTTCAAAGTTAAAATCCAAAGCAAAATTACAACTCATTAAGGTCGATTTTAACTAATGATGACTACATTATTGGATAATCTACTGTTTGAGTGGCTCAGATCACCGCCGCCTGCAAAAAATATATATAACATATAGATAGAGAGAGAGAGTAGGAGTGGGAGTGGGAGTGGGAGTCTTCACTCTTGAAAGATGAAAATTCACCCATGAAAGACCACCATTAACCCTAATTACAGACAAACGCACAGAGGAGAGAGATCTAGAGAGAAAGAAAGAGAGCGGTGATGGAAAAATAGTGGATTTGAAACAGAAAAAGGAAATTGGAGAAGCAAATTAAATGGATTTGTGTATGATGAGTAAATGATTTGAGAGGAACGAAGCCTGGTCCGAAGCCTTCACGTCGTCAATGTAAACAGCAAACTGTGATTGCTTCGAGCCAGCCAACGTCCCCCTCAAACATTCTTCTTCTTCCTCTTCTCTCTGCTTCTCCAGTGGTGGATATATATATATATACTCTCACAGTCTCACTCACATATATCTATATATATCTCCATCCCCCACAAGAAAACTGCAGCCTGGGGGGAGGGGGGATTTGCTCACACTCTCTGATACTGAAAACCTAAGGCCGAAGGTGCTGATTTATAGGAGGGAGAATGGGGGGAATTGGGTGGTTAGGGGTAGAGTTACTTCAGTTTTTAGTCGATGACAACAAGAAATTCTGTAACGCGTACGCTTCTCGTGGCTCCTGCGAATAAATAAATAAATAAATAAGAAAAACTAAATTTGATTCACATATTATACCAAAATAACAAAAAAAAAGGATATCGCTATTTACATCTACAATTTTTATATATGCATCTACTTTTAAAAATATGATTATATTATATTTTTATCTTATACAAATTTATTTAAATAGACATATATAAAATTAAATGAAAATAATGTCGTTCTAACTCCATCCATTAATATTTATTTTTATAAATTCTTTTAAAACTTTTTATATTCCTTTAGAGTTTGTATTTAGATAAAATTCTAATAATAATAAAATACCATCTTCATCTAAAATCATAAAAAACCTAATCATAAAATATCATCTTCAACAAAAATTTAAAAAAAAATACACACATTATTAGATTTATAATTCTTTCATGATATGAAAAATAGAATATTATTTTTTATGCTTTTTTAAATATTGGTTTGATAGATGAAAATATACTAGAAATTTTAAAATAAATTTCAATATATACCTGTCTAAATATTCTTATAATACAAAACGAAACAAACTTAAAATTATCATCTGAAATACGAACAACCAAAATTATGAGCTTATAACCTAAAAAAGCAATATATATATATATATTATTTGTTTGGTTGCTTGAACAGTATACTCTTAATAGAATCTTATAAATTCAAGAAAAAAGATTTTCTAACTTTTATAACTAAATATTAAAGTACCGGCATGACAATATAGAAAATGAAAAGTAATTAGATTAAATGTTGATAATGATTTTAAAATTTTTTGAAATAGTATTAGGAACGTATTTATAATGGGATGAATATATAAAATTTGTATGACTCAATAACGTTTAAATGAATGAATTTAATAATGACAATATTTGAATTTGACGTGGGTCAAAATAGTGATTTTTTAAAATTTTAATAAAAAAAAGTTGACATTTCTGGACATTTTGCCGATTAATGAGGGAATCAAAATTGTGTCACGCGTCGTAGCATGAGTGGACAGTTTTAAAATGAAACACACTTTCCCGTCCATTTCAATTTGAAAATCAGTGGAGTGTCAACCATAATGAAACAAAAGAATGCACAAGTGGCTTATTCCAAAATCTAATCTATTCAATATATACTACTAAAATAAATGAACTCTATGTTCCTCAGAAAAAAAAAATTACAAATTTGTTGAAAATGGTTATTATCAAATGTTGATTGATTTATGAGCATATACATAGAATTGGTTGGGCATTGATTGATTTATTATATTTACTAGGAAAAAAAGTTAAGATACTTCCATTATACTACCGCGCATTTATCTAAAAAAATCATCTCTCGTGGCTCATCCCACTTTCATGAACCACAAAATAAAAGGTTAGAACAATTTTGCTTTCTTTCAATTATCATATAGATCTTTTTGATCCTTTATACGACAAATTTCTATTTATGGTACGAAACTAACACGTGAATTATTGTAAGTTTAGGGTTTGAAATTTTCAACGATTGAGGTCTACTATTTAGAATGCGTCAATTTTAATATTAAAGAATTAGTATGAAGTTGCTTTGTAAAAAAATATGTTAAACATTTGATTGAAAAAGTCAATGAAATTTGACGTGTGGATTATCCCGATATTAGGGTTTGAAATTTTGATCGATTGAGGTCTACTATTCAGAATGCGTTAGTTTCAACAATAAGTGCAAGTTGTGTATAAGATCGTTATAAACCTCTCATTAACAAAGTCACCTAGATCTAACACGAGCATTGTTATGATATATCTTAGAGTTTGGAATTTAGATTGATTGAAATTTATTACTCATGATGTGTTAATATCAGTAACAAAGACTAAGTATTCTTAACAAAGATATAACTTGTGGATTATTCTAGGTTTGAGATTTTTTATCATTCAATTCTACGATTTAAAATGAATTAATTTCAACAATAAAGATTAGGTACGGAATTGTTTAATTTGAAAATTATTTAAAATCTAACATACGGGTTAAAATTCAGAGCTTAGGTTTAAGATTCTGATTGATTGAGGTCTACTATTCAGAATGCATTAATTTCAACGATAAAGATTAATTTTGAAGTGGCTTTGTAAGATATTAATTCAAATTTCATATTAACAAAAGTCAATGAGATGTAACACGTGAACAAGCTCAATTGTGGTCCACTAATAGGAATGCATCAATTTCAATGAAAAAGATTATTTATGAAATTATTACAGTAGTAAGAAAAAGGACAATTGCTAAACCCAGCCTTCAGTGAAAAATAGGGTCCAATTTTGTCTCTAAAGAATTTTGAGTGAACCTAAATGATTTTTGCCAAAAATAGGTTTCATGTTCTCCTTAGGTTCTGGTATTGGAGACCCTATGGATTACACACTTCTTACAAGAATTTACTGGTATCTCTCCTATAGATTTACATTATAAATTACTATTTACTGCCCCCAAGAGAGAGATTACATCATGTCATTCACTTAGTCTTGGAATCACGGTTAATTTTCCGCGTTACTCTATGACCCAAAAAATCGAATAAGTAGCTCATGTCTTACTTGCGTCTTATTTTGTGTAGGACCGCCCTTCACATTTTTAATCAGACAATTGTGTTAGCCATGACTAAACCATTAGCTTATTTACCAAAAAACGCCAAGTGATTTACATTAGCCACATTGTTGAACCCATTTCACTCTCTCCTAAGAAATAGGGTCGGATCGATCCATGGGTGGACAGGGGTGAGCTCAAGCCCATCTAACCCCTCGAAAAAATTTGTAATTGGCCCATTTCATCAAGTTAGTTTGAGGGTCAATTTCAAATTAAAATTCTTGAATGTTAGGAAAAGTTCTTAATACCGTTTTGAATTACTTGTGATGTTATTCGAAACATACCTTTCAATTTATAAAAATACTAAACTAAAAAGTCATAGCGAGATAAAATGGTTGCTTGAAATTAGTTCAATAAATCTTATTCATCGCGATCAAAACTTTTGGCCTATTCTTATGCTATAGTTCTCAATCGTCATGGTTGGTTCTTGATATCTTTTTGAATAACTCGTGACGAACCATGCAACGCATATATTGAAGTGAAAAAACATTATACAATGAACTAGAATAGTTAATCAAAGATAGCTACTAAAATAGATATAATGATTATATTTTGATCGCACTCCAACATTAATTTCAGTAAAAATCTATTTGACTTCAACTGACACTCGTTTTAAAAAAAATTACAAACCCAAGATTGATTAATCCTTGTTTCGCCTCTACGAAAGGAACATGGATATTGAAGAATGTTCTTAGATGGTCAAGCCATATAATAGGTTTTCCATTCCTTCAGTTTTCCATGGCAAGAGTGCAAGTATTTCCATGGACTGTATTTTCTCAAAATCATTTATAGATTTAAAAAAATCTAAATAAAATAACAATATTAGTAGAAAAATATAAATCTTTTGAGCCAAAAGTTGGTGGTTAACTTTTTTGAAGGTTAATTATCTTTATATTCTAAACTCATTGTGTCAATAATAATAATAATAATAATAATTGAGGATCGCAAAGGGCAACTCTCCCCCATCCCCATCGTGTTAGAAATTTTCGATAAACGAGACGGCATGAAAGTATTATCATTTATCATCTGAATTACTCAATTAAGTATTTTTTTCAAAATAGAAAATAAAAGGTTTAATTTCGGATTCCGTTATTGTCCCGATTACCTGACACGTGCTGGATGAGCTAGAGATATTTTACCATTCCTATAAAATAAAATTACAAAATAGATGATTCACCAAATAAAATTTGAAATTCAAAGAAGAAAAATTGTATCCCAAAGTACTTATCGTAAGTATATAGGCCATATTTTGACATTCTAAAAGAAGAAAATTGTAGAATACATGTCAAAAGGGTTTCGCCCCGATACCCGTTATTGTCGGGTTGTCAGCGCCACCGGAGAGTAAGGAAAAAACCCAAACCCGAATAACGAAAAACAGGTCATTGCTTCCAACGCGCTTCTCCGATCGTGAATTCCAAGTGATTGATTTAAAATTAAAAATGTATAATTCACACTCCTTCAGGCGCGTCGAAGTTATTTAATAGTTTCACCAGCAGTAACGGCAGCGTGTCATTGCAGTGAAAAGTGGTCAAAGAAAACGCCGATTGGTCCTCACGCGCACAAAATGAACGGTGGAGATTAGTCTGAATAATCGGACGGCAGAGATGATGTTTAAGAGCGTAGTAGAATTAAATGCAGGTTTGGACATACACCAACTAGAGAGGAGATGGGGCCCAGTTTGAGGAGCCAAGACACATCGATAAATGTAAAAATAGTCAGCATTGGGTCCCACTCTTGCAATTATGTGTTAATGATATGAGTATCATTGTATGTATGTATATGTGTATATATAGGATGAGAGAGAGAGAGAGATAGGAAGAGAGAGTGACAGCTCAGTGCTTTACGTAAAAACTGCCCGTTTTTTCTGCAGAAAATGAAAAGGAATTGACCCCAGAAATCTGAATTGCTTCCTGCTGTTTGTTTCAAATTAGACTATCAAAAATTTTGCCATTTTCCTCTGTAGAAATGACAAAATTTTTGGTTCATGACAACCCGGCCCACGGGCACAGTTCAAACTTTGTTTCTGATTCTGGATTTAGAATTTAATTATTTTATTTTATGGGAGTCGCAGCTTTTTAACCACACATTTTATCATTTTTTTCTTATCGAAATTTACTAAAAAATTAATTTTAAATGCATACAAAGTTATACCTATAAATGTATGTGCGTACTTTAGAGTAAAGTTCGTGCGTTAGGTAAACTAATTGTTGGAGGTTTATGATGAAAAAGAAAAAAAAAAGGTTTCTTTTTTCTTGTTAATAGATACTTGACAAAGAGGAGAAATAAAGATGAGTGGATCTTTGTGGTTTCTTGAGACATGAGGACATTACAATTTACAATCATGTGATTGTCCATTCTATTAATTCATGCTGTTCTTCTTGTCTTTTTTCATGTGGTCTTCTTGTAATTTCATTGTCAATAATATATGCTTTTGTACGTTTTGATTGTCCAAACATGTGAAATCAATCTCAAGGGGACAATAATTTTTATTAATCCTTGGCCTCAAAGAAGAGTCAATAAAGATTGTTTTGGGATTGAAGTAATTATAAATCAAATTTGATCTTGAATTGACAAGAATTTGTAGTAATCCTTAGCCTTAAAGAAGAGTCAATAAAGATTGCTTTGGGATTAAAGTGATTATAAATCAAATTTGATCTTGAGTTGACAAGAATTTGCATTAATCCTTAGCCTCGAAGAAGAGTCAATAAATATTGTTCTGAGATTGAAGTAATTGTAAATCAAATTTGTTCAACTAGGGTTTTGCAGAAGTTCACTTTTTACCAACAAAATTTAATTTTCTTGACTATTAACCGCAGTCAAACATGCTCAAAGTCAACAAATATATAAAAAATCTATTTGACATAATTGTTGCTTTTGTTTTAGCTTTCAATAGAACAATTTTTTAAGTAATCGGCCTTCATTTTTATTTGAAAACTAACTTTTATAAGTACTTCCAAAATAAATTTATATTCTAGAATTAAATCATCTTCTTCTAAAAATTCTTATAACTAAAGAAACACTTTTATAAAATTAGTTAAATGAATCCAAAAGCAGCTTTTGAGTCTTAAAGGCTTGTTTTGACTTTTCAAAAACCATACTAAACGGGCCCAAAGTTTTCTTTTTGCCCTAAACGTAAAATTATGTAAACATACACATGAACTGAACAAACATAGTAGGATCTATAAAAGAAATTTCCCTTAATTATATCAACACACCCATTCCCCTCATTATCTTCTTGATACCCAATAAAGCAACAAAAAGTTACATTTGATATAGAACCTATAAACCAACCTCATGCCTACTATATAGACGAGCACATACCGAAGAGAACTACTAAGTACGTGGGCTCATAAAGATTGCCATATATTAGAGCTCTAGAAGACGAGAGCGAGTTGGATAAATAACAAATGATATGAGATCACCATTAACAAGTTTTTAAGCATAGAATTATTTCCAGAATATACAAAACAAGCACGCAGTAAGTGACAGAAGAAAAACAGAATAAAGAAGCGGTAAATAATCATTTGAAACCTAGGGCAAATGACACCTTAGGCCGGGATTTGTTCTTGCCTAATACTTTCATTTGTTTTGAGCGTTCTTCCTCCTCTTGTTGTTTTTTCCTTCGCATTGCCTCTTCTTTTTGTCTTTGCAGCTCCTCCAGTTCTCTATAGCGTTCCTCCTCCCTTCTTTGCTGTTCTAAAGCTTCTCTTCTTTGAGCTTCTTCCATTTTTCTTCTGTTCTCTTCAAGTAGCCTTTCCAGCTCTTCTTTCTCTCTCCGTGCTTGTTCCTGCACATTTCAGGAATCGAGTAATTTATACTATGAGCACAAGATTCATTGGAAGTAAACACAGCCTCCCAGCAAGATAATATTTCAAGCCCTTTGGGAAAAATTGAAAGTCCCAGTTATGAGATGCCCCTCAACACGGTCCTTTTTCTAGGCGTTCCAGGAATCACTATAACAATTTTCTTTTTAAATTTTAAATAAAGGAATGTAAGTTTCTTAAAACATAACTTTTAAATACAGGCCCATGCAGGCCTGAGCAAAAGGAAGAGGCAGGCTGGACCAGGGACTTGTATTCACATGCAGGGCTGCCTAGGCATTGAGTTGCCAACACATTTCGATACATCCATCCATACAAGTGCATCTTACATAGCGAAATGAGTGGCTCATAAAATTTTAACCAAATGGAGGCACTAAATTAGAGTATGGTAAGCAAGGGAGAAAATCCCTTCTCAAAGCATAGAGCTTCCTTTAGCCAAATATGGACTAGGGCTTCTAGCATGTAACAAGAAGCTATTGCTAGGCACACTTTTGGGGGAAAACAACTCCCTACTTTCTTCTAAGAAACCCATGTCGTTATTACTATCAAATGCCAACAAAAATTAAAAAAATAAGTTTGCCAAGAACAGTTTATGGAGAATGACCAAGAAAACAGTAGAAATTCGTAATAGATACTTGCCTCTCTCCGCCGAGCTTCGACATGAGCAGCTTCCTTTTCTTTTTCAATTTGGGCTGCAACTTCAGCAACAAGTTTCTTCCTACCTTCCTCTAGACGCTTATGTATTTCAAGCTCTATCTCCTCACAATTCAAGCTCTCCTCAACTTGCTTCTGAATTGCTGCTTCTACTCTCTTTGCAGTTTCTTCTTCTATTAATTTTAATTCTGCCTCCTGTTGACGCCTGGAAAAGAGTAAGAATGTTAAATAGGACATAGTTACTGATCCAATGAAGACGACGTAGATAAGGAGAACAGGAGTATAAAACCAGAACAAATTATGTACTGTTTTAAGTAGAATACAGAACAACATTAAGTAAGCAATGCTCAGTCATTATCATTTTTCCTTGGTGCATAACTCAAATGAATGACAAACTAACCTCCAAGGTCGAAAAGGCACTAAACATACATGCTTATGCTTTCAATGCATACCTCTAACGGAATCCTGATCCAAAAAATTCAGTTTTGAAACTGCTGAATAGTAGATTACAATGGGATCATCAATATAACAAGAGCAGAAACTTCCTTCACTTAATCCTGTTGAGAAGAATGTCAAGTGAACTGTTGCAGTTTCCACGTTAATAACTAAGAGTACTTCAGTCCTTTCGTTATAACAGATTTATAACCAAGCAAATGGCATATTGCTGTTAGAATAAAAGAACGTACTTTTAAACATATTGACTTATGCAGTGACAGGCTCCACAATCCTTGTATCCATTTTCGAGAATAGCATTAAAAATAGAATCCATGGTAGATGACAAGTTTCAAAAGCCTTGTGACCAAAGAAAATATAGAAGTTAAATGAAAAAAAGCCGCATGTACTTGGATGGAGTTGGCTATATGGATATCATTCTTCCACTCAGCTCCTTTAGAAGGTTATTTCCAAACTTAAACCAGAGTAGCTGAAATGTTATTTCGTTGACTCAAGTCCATGGGGTTTAATGTGAGCCTTTTCTCTAGGATTAACATTAAAATTCTATCAATTTTACATTATACAAATAAGTCATGATAAAAAAGTAAAACCTGAATCGTAACATTTTTCTTTAGAAAACTAAGTTGAATAAACCACAGCGTGAATTTCGGGATATATAAAAAGCTGTTTAAAAAATGAAAAAGAAATTAGAGAGGCAAGGCAACAGGGCATGCGGTTTGGGATTACAGAGTTTGCAACAAAATGACAGAGAAACAGCTATTTCCTAGAAATTCGTCGTGTTAGGTGAAAAGAATAGTAGAAAAGTATTATTAATTGTAAGCTAAATGTAAACATGACACAAACTGAATAAATATTCTTTGAGAAAGATTTCCATTCACTATACAGTCAATCTGGTTGATTACGAAGGATCATTAACGCTAAGGGATACCATCCCCAAGTGAGATGTCAATCCCAATTGTTTAAGATTGGAACTTTTTTTTTGCTTACAGTTTCAATAAATATTGAGGCAGCTTTGGTCAATGGTACGACCAATTTTATTAATTTTCTTCACAAAACCACAAAACAAGAATCCACTAGGAAATCAGCCAGGCCAAAGAGATCAACAAAGACCTGTCTTAAACCTCAAGAAATGACATCTTCAACGTGCTTCAACTATATATTCAGGGGTTTTTTTTATCAAAAAATGTATTTTGAAATAGTATTATAATGGAGAATGTGGTTAAAAAATAAGAAAAACTTTAGAGTTTGCGTATAATATTATTTTATTGAAAAATGTGT
>NC_036251.1:27203356-27246065 GCF_002742605.1 Olea europaea var. sylvestris
GTATTTATAATGGGATGAATATATAAAATTTGTATGACTCAATAACGTTTAAATGAATGAATTTAATAATGACAATATTTGAATTTGACGTGGGTCAAAATAGTGATTTTTTAAAATTTTAATAAAAAAAAGTTGACATTTCTGGACATTTTGCCGATTAATGAGGGAATCAAAATTGTGTCACGCGTCGTAGCATGAGTGGACAGTTTTAAAATGAAACACACTTTCCCGTCCATTTCAATTTGAAAATCAGTGGAGTGTCAACCATAATGAAACAAAAGAATGCACAAGTGGCTTATTCCAAAATCTAATCTATTCAATATATACTATTAAAATAAATGAACTCTACGTTCCTCCTCAGAAAAAAAAAATTACAAATTTGTTGAAAATGGTTATTATCAAAAGTTGATTGATTTATGAGCATATACATAGAATTGGTTGGGCATTGATTGATTTATTATATTTACTAGGAAAAAAAGTTATGATACTTTCATTATACTACCGCGCATTTATCTGAAAAATCATCTCTCGTGGCTCATCCCACTTTTATGAACCACAAAATAAAAGGTTAGAACAATTTTGCTTTCTTTCAATTATCATATAGATCTTTTTGATCCTTTATACGACAAATTTCTATTTATGGTACGAAACTAACACGTGAATTATTCTAAGTTTAGGGTTTGAAATTTTCAACGATTGAGGTCTACTATTTAGAATGCGTCAATTTTAATATTAAAGAATTAGTATGAAGTTGCTTTGTAAAAAAATATTTTAAACATTTGATTGACAAAGTCAATGAAATTTGATGTGTGGATTATCCCGATATTAGGGTTTGAAATTTTGATCGATTGAGGTCTACTATTCAGAATGCGTTAGTTTCAACAATAAGTGCAAGTTGTGTATGAGATCGTTATAAACCTCTCATTAACAAAGTCACCTAGATCTAACACGAGTATTGTTATGATATATCTTAGAGTTTGGAATTTAGATTGATTGAAATTTATTACTCATGATGCGTTAATATCAGTAACAAAGACTAAGTATTCTTAACAAAGATATAACTTGTGGATTATTCTAGGTTTGAGATTTTTTATCATTCAATTCTACGATTTAAAATGAATTAATTTCAACAATAAAGATTAGGTACGGAATTGTTTAATTTGAAAATTATTTAAAATCTAACATACGGGTTAAAATTCAGAGCTTAGGTTTAAGATTCTGATTGATTGAGGTCTACTATTCAGAATGCATTAATTTCAACGATAAAGATTAATTTTGAAGTGGCTTTGTAAGATATTAATTCAAATTTCATATTAACAAAAGTCAATGAGATGTAACACGTGAACAAGCTCAATTGTGGTCCACTAATAGGAATGCATCAATTTCAATGAAAAAGATTATTTATGAAATTATTACAGTAGTAAGAAAAAGGACAATTGCTAAACCCAGCCTTCAGTGAAAAATAGGGTCCAATTTTGTCTCTAAAGAATTTTGAGTGAACCTAAATGATTTTTGCCAAAAATAGGTTTCATGTTCTCCTTAGGTTCTGGTATTGGAGACCCTATGGATTACACACTTCTTACAAGAATTTACTGGTATCTCTCCTATAGATTTACATTATAAATTACTATTTACTGCCCCCAAGAGAGAGATTACATCATGTCATTCACTTAGTCTTGGAATCACGGTTAATTTTCCGCGTTACTCTATGACCCAAAAAATCGAATAAGTAGCTCATGTCTTACTTGCGTCTTATTTTGTGTAGGACCGCCCTTCACATTTTTAATCAGACAATTGTGTTAGCCATGACTAAACCATTAGCTTATTTACCAAAAAACGCCAAGTGATTTACATTAGCCACATTGTTGAACCCATTTCACTCTCTCCTAAGAAATAGGGTCGGATCGATCCATGGGTGGACAGGGGTGAGCTCAAGCCCATCTAACCCCTCGAAAAAATTTGTAATTGGCCCATTTCATCAAGTTAGTTTGAGGGTCAATTTCAAATTAAAATTCTTGAATGTTAGGAAAAGTTCTTAATACCGTTTTGAATTACTTGTGATGTTATTCGAAACATACCTTTCAATTTATAAAAATACTAAACTAAAAAGTCATAGCGAGATAAAATGGTTGCTTGAAATTAGTTCAATAAATCTTATTCATCGCGATCAAAACTTTTGGCCTATTCTTATGCTATAGTTCTCAATCGTCATGGTTGGTTCTTGATATCTTTTTGAATAACTCGTGACGAACCATGCAACGCATATATTGAAGTGAAAAAACATTATACAATGAACTAGAATAGTTAATCAAAGATAGCTACTAAAATAGATATAATGATTATATTTTGATCGCACTCCAACATTAATTTCAGTAAAAATCTATTTGACTTCAACTGACACTCGTTTTAAAAAAAATTACAAACCCAAGATTGATTAATCCTTGTTTCGCCTCTACGAAAGGAACATGGATATTGAAGAATGTTCTTAGATGGTCAAGCCATATAATAGGTTTTCCATTCCTTCAGTTTTCCATGGCAAGAGTGCAAGTATTTCCATGGACTGTATTTTCTCAAAATCATTTATAGATTTAAAAAAATCTAAATAAAATAACAATATTAGTAGAAAAATATAAATCTTTTGAGCCAAAAGTTGGTGGTTAACTTTTTTGAAGGTTAATTATCTTTATATTCTAAACTCATTGTGTCAATAATAATAATAATAATAATAATTGAGGATCGCAAAGGGCAACTCTCCCCCATCCCCATCGTGTTAGAAATTTTCGATAAACGAGACGGCATGAAAGTATTATCATTTATCATCTGAATTACTCAATTAAGTATTTTTTTCAAAATAGAAAATAAAAGGTTTAATTTCGGATTTCGTTATTGTCCCGATTACCTGACACGTGCTGGATGAGCTAGAGATATTTTACCATTCCTATAAAATAAAATTACAAAATAGATGATTCACCAAATAAAATTTGAAATTCAAAGAAGAAAAATTGTTTCCCAAAGTACTTATCGTAAGTATATAGGCCATATTTTGACATTCTAAAAGAAGAAAATTGTAGAATACATGTCAAAAGGGTTTCGCCCCGATACCCGTTATTGTCGGGTTGTCAGCGCCACCGGAGAGTAAGGAAAAAACCCAAACCCGAATAACGAAAAACAGGTCATTGTTTCCAACGCGCTTCTCCGATCGTGAATACCAAGTGATTGATTTAAAATTAAAAATGTATACTTCACACTCCTTCAGGCGCGTCGAAGTTATTTAATAGTTTCACCAGCAGTAACAGCAGCGTGTCATTGCAGTGAAAAGTGGTCAAAGAAAACGCCGATTGGTCCTCACGCGCACAAAATGAACGGTGGAGATTAGTCTGAATAATCGGACGGCAGAGATGATGTTTAAGGGGGTAGTAGAATTAAATGCAGGTTTGGACATATACCAACTAGAGAGGAGATGGGGCCCAGTTTGAGGAGCCAAGAGACATCGATAAATGTAAAAATAGTCAGCATTGGGTCCCACTCTTGCAATTATGTGTTAATGATATGAGTATCATTGTATGTATGTATATGTGTATATATAGGATGAGAGAGAGAGAGAGAGAGAGAGAGAGTGACAGCTCAGTGCTTTACGTAAAAACTGCCCGTTTTTTCTGCAGAAAATGAGAAGGAATTGACCCCAGAAATCTGAATTGCTTCCTGCTGTTTGTTTCAAATTAGACCATCAAAAATTTTGCCATTTTCCTTTGTAGAAATGACAAAATTTTTGGTTCATGACAACCCGGCCCACGGGCACAGTTCAAACCTTGTTTCTGATTCTGGATTTAGAATTTAATTATTTTATTTTACGAGAGTCGCAGCTTTTTAACCACACATTTTATCATTTTTTTCTTATTTAAATTTACTAAAAAATTAATTTTAAATGCATACAAAGTAATACCTATAAATGTATGTGCGTACTTTAGGGTAAAGTTCGTGCGTTAGGTAAACTAATCGTTGGAGGTTTCTGATGAAAAAGAAAAAAAAAGGTTTCTTTTTTCTTGTTAATAGATACTTGAAGAAGAGGAGAAATAAAGATGAGTGGATCTTTGTGGTTTCTTGAGACATGAGGACATTACAATTTACAATCATGTGATTGTCCATTCTATTAATTCATGCTGTTCTTCTTGTCTTTTTTCATGTGGTCTTCTTGTAATTTCATTGTCAATAATATATGCTTTTGTACGTTTTGATTGTCCAAACATGTGAAATCAATCTCAAGGGGACAAGAATTTTTATTAATCCTTGGCCTCAAAGAAGAGTCAATAAAGATTGTTTTGGGATTGAAGTAATTATAAATCAAATTTGATCTTGAATTGACAAGAATTTGTAGTAATCCTTAGCCTTAAAGAAGAGTCAATAAAGATTGCTTTGGGATTAAAGTGATTATAAATCAAATTTGATCTTGAGTTGACAAGAATTTGCATTAATCCTTAGCCTCGAAGAAGAGTCAATAAATATTGTTCTGAGATTGAAGTAATTGTAAATCAAATTTGTTCAACTAGGGTTTTGCAGAAGTTCACTTTTTACCAACAAAATTTAATTTTCTTGACTATTAACCGCAGTCAAACATGCTCAAAGTCAACAAATATATAAAAAATCTATTTGACATAATTGTTGCTTTTGTTTTAGCTTTCAATAGAACAATTTTTTAAGTAATCGGCCTTCATTTTTATTTGAAAACTAACTTTTATAAGTACTTCCAAAATAAATTTATATTCTAGAATTAAATCATCTTCTTCTAAAAATTCTTATAACTAAAGAAACACTTTTATAAAATTAGTTAAATGAATCCAAAAGCAGCTTTTGAGTCTTAAAGGCTTGTTTTGACTTTTCAAAAACCATACTAAACGGGCCCAAAGTTTTCTTTTTGCCCTAAACGTAAAATTATGTAAACATACACATGAACTGAACAAACATAGTAGGATCTATAAAAGAAATTTCCCTTAATTATATCAACACACCCATTCCCCTCATTATCTTCTTGATACCCAATAAAGCAACAAAAAGTTACATTTGATAGAGAACCTATAAACCAACCTCATGCCTACTATATAGACGAGCACATACCGAAGAGAACTACTAAGTACGTGGGCTCATAAAGATTGCCATATATTAGAGCTCTAGAAGACGAGAGCGAGTTGGATAAATAACAAATGATATGAGATCACCATTAACAAGTTTTTAAGCATAGAATTATTTCCAGAATATACAAAACAAGCACGCAGTAAGTGACAGAAGAAAAACAGAATAAAGAAGCGGTAAATAATCATTTGAAACCTAGGGCAAATGACACCTTAGGCCGGGATTTGTTCTTGCCTAATACTTTCATTTGTTTTGAGCGTTCTTCCTCCTCTTGTTGTTTTTTCCTTCGCATTGCCTCTTCTTTTTGTCTTTGCAGCTCCTCCAGTTCTCTATAGCGTTCCTCCTCCCTTCTTTGCTGTTCTAAAGCTTCTCTTCTTTGAGCTTCTTCCATTTTTCTTCTGTTCTCTTCAAGTAGCCTTTCCAGCTCTTCTTTCTCTCTCCGTGCTTGTTCCTGCACATTTCAGGAATCGAGTAATTTATACTATGAGCACAAGATTCATTGGAAGTAAACACAGCCTCCCAGCAAGATAATATTTCAAGCCCTTTGGGAAAAATTGAAAGTCCCAGTTATGAGATGCCCCTCAACACGGTCCTTTTTCTAGGCGTTCCAGGAATCACTATAACAATTTTCTTTTTAAATTTTAAATAAAGGAATGTAAGTTTCTTAAAACATAACTTTTAAATACAGGCCCATGCAGGCCTGAGCAAAAGGAAGAGGCAGGCTGGACCAGGGACTTGTATTCACATGCAGGGCTGCCTAGGCATTGAGTTGCCAACACATTTCGATACATCCATCCATACAAGTGCATCTTACATAGCGAAATGAGTGGCTCATAAAATTTTAACCAAATGGAGGCACTAAATTAGAGTATGGTAAGCAAGGGAGAAAATCCCTTCTCAAAGCATAGAGCTTCCTTTAGCCAAATATGGACTAGGGCTTCTAGCATGTAACAAGAAGCTATTGCTAGGCACACTTTTGGGGGAAAACAACTCCCTACTTTCTTCTAAGAAACCCATGTCGTTATTACTATCAAATGCCAACAAAAATTAAAAAAATAAGTTTGCCAAGAACAGTTTATGGAGAATGACCAAGAAAACAGTAGAAATTCGTAATAGATACTTGCCTCTCTCCGCCGAGCTTCGACATGAGCAGCTTCCTTTTCTTTTTCAATTTGGGCTGCAACTTCAGCAACAAGTTTCTTCCTACCTTCCTCTAGACGCTTATGTATTTCAAGCTCTATCTCCTCACAATTCAAGCTCTCCTCAACTTGCTTCTGAATTGCTGCTTCTACTCTCTTTGCAGTTTCTTCTTCTATTAATTTTAATTCTGCCTCCTGTTGACGCCTGGAAAAGAGTAAGAATGTTAAATAGGACATAGTTACTGATCCAATGAAGACGACGTAGATAAGGAGAACAGGAGTATAAAACCAGAACAAATTATGTACTGTTTTAAGTAGAATACAGAACAACATTAAGTAAGCAATGCTCAGTCATTATCATTTTTCCTTGGTGCATAACTCAAATGAATGACAAACTAACCTCCAAGGTCGAAAAGGCACTAAACATACATGCTTATGCTTTCAATGCATACCTCTAACGGAATCCTGATCCAAAAAATTCAGTTTTGAAACTGCTGAATAGTAGATTACAATGGGATCATCAATATAACAAGAGCAGAAACTTCCTTCACTTAATCCTGTTGAGAAGAATGTCAAGTGAACTGTTGCAGTTTCCACGTTAATAACTAAGAGTACTTCAGTCCTTTCGTTATAACAGATTTATAACCAAGCAAATGGCATATTGCTGTTAGAATAAAAGAACGTACTTTTAAACATATTGACTTATGCAGTGACAGGCTCCACAATCCTTGTATCCATTTTCGAGAATAGCATTAAAAATAGAATCCATGGTAGATGACAAGTTTCAAAAGCCTTGTGACCAAAGAAAATATAGAAGTTAAATGAAAAAAAGCCGCATGTACTTGGATGGAGTTGGCTATATGGATATCATTCTTCCACTCAGCTCCTTTAGAAGGTTATTTCCAAACTTAAACCAGAGTAGCTGAAATGTTATTTCGTTGACTCAAGTCCATGGGGTTTAATGTGAGCCTTTTCTCTAGGATTAACATTAAAATTCTATCAATTTTACATTATACAAATAAGTCATGATAAAAAAGTAAAACCTGAATCGTAACATTTTTCTTTAGAAAACTAAGTTGAATAAACCACAGCGTGAATTTCGGGATATATAAAAAGCTGTTTAAAAAATGAAAAAGAAATTAGAGAGGCAAGGCAACAGGGCATGCGGTTTGGGATTACAGAGTTTGCAACAAAATGACAGAGAAACAGCTATTTCCTAGAAATTCGTCGTGTTAGGTGAAAAGAATAGTAGAAAAGTATTATTAATTGTAAGATAAATGTAAACATGACACAAACTGAATAAATATTCTTTGAGAAAGATTTCCATTCACTATACAGTCAATCTGGTTGATTACGAAGGATCATTAACGCTAAGGGATACCATCCCCAAGTGAGATGTCAATCCCAATTGTTTAAGATTGGAACTTTTTTTTTGCTTACAGTTTCAATAAATATTGAGGCAGCTTTGGTCAATGGTACGACCAATTTTATTAATTTTCTTCACAAAACCACAAAACAAGAATCCACTAGGAAATCAGCCAGGCCAAAGAGATCAACAAAGACCTGTCTTAAACCTCAAGAAATGACATCTTCAACGTGCTTCAACTATATATTCAGGGGTTTTTTTTATCAAAAAATGTATTTTGAAATAGTATTATAATGGAGAATGTGGTTAAAAAATAAGAAAAACTTTAGAGTTTGCGTATAATATTATTTTATTGAAAAATGTGTGGTTGAAATGATGTCAAATCACTGTTGAAGAGTGTATTTTGATTAAAAAAAAAAAAAAGGGACTCAAACAAGGGCTAAGATCATCCAGCAAATGTCAGTATTTTTCATTTTTTAATCAGCATACTAAGTCAGTATTCACACAAAAGCAAATAACTGGGTAACATAAGCCAATGATTATTCTGGTGCTTACAGAATGTCATCATCCTGATTCCTGCCTAAATGGCAATTAGATAATGTCATAAAAAATCCCATGTCATCACCGGCTGCATACATCTCTTAGCCTTTGCCAAGTGAATATAATAAATCGTTCTGACATAACACGGTAAAACTTTATTTCTATCATCCTTATCTCAAATATTAAGTTATTAGGATATTTTGGATTCAAACTAGATACGGATGAAAAAAAATGAAATGTGAACAAGCACCGCACATGCAAAAATACAAATAAGAAACTAGAAAATGTATCAAGATCGTGAGGCAATAATTATACCTTTTCTTTTCCTCCTCTTTTCTTAATTTTTCGCTTGCATCTTTCATCTCTTTTGACCCAGCACTTGTACTGGGAGATGAACTCGAGGGAGATAATGATGTACTCCTCTTTCGTTGTTTTTTACTCCGCCTTGGCATTGGAGAACGACTTTTACGACGTCTTGGAGTCGGAGAACGACTTTTATGACGTCGTGGAGTTGGAGAACGACTTTTTCGGCGCCGTGAGGACAATGAACGACTTCTCCTTCTGTAGAATACAGTAACACAGTTGAGCTTCAAACGAAAATATTGTCCACTACAATGTTTTGCAATCTCGCTTTGTCCGAACCCACCGTCTAATATTAAGAAAGCACGTACAGTTACCTCATGTATTGCAAAGAATAAACTGTGTCCTCCATCTTTTATCATAAGTAACCGCTAATATCACAATCGAGCAACGAAAGGACACCCATCGGCACCCATCACCTGCTCACTTCCCAGATGAAGGGAAGCTATTTTTTCTTATCTTAATTTCTCAAACAAAGACATTCTCTATCTCATTCATGCTATGTTTTAAGATACATGTTTCAAATTCTATCAGTTTGTAAGGAAAAACTCCCAGCATGATAGAATATCAAGGTGCTGACGGAAAGTGAAAACTCTCATAAGCAGCAACATTGCACTAGGAACACCAAAGTACACAAGCCATACGCATCTGCTAGATCATCTAAAAAATAAAATCAATAAGATGATCAATTATACACAACATTTATAGTAGCTTAGGTCATGATCATCCAGAAAGGCTCTCATGACGTGAAGGCAATCTAAGCAAACGGAAAAACCTAAGCTTTTTCATTGGAGGACATTATACTTTCCAGGACAGCACGATCTATTAGTCTGAATATTCAAGAGCAAAAGATATATGCTCCAACGTTCTTTCAGTCATCAAACACAAACTCAAAAGAAGCCTAATTCAACTACACTCAGGTTTGGCGGAAAAAGAAAAGAAAAAAGAAGCAACTTCACGCTATATTTTCATTCAATACAATTCTGTACACTGATTTGTTTCGTTGCCACCAACACACTTTTTGATGTAATGTTTAAACTTGTTTTTCATACAGTTTATTATCGAATTGGTCATGTAATTTGCACGACTATTAGCTGAATCTTCTTTAAAAAAAATTAAAATAAAATCATAAAACTATTCTGCCTAAAGTACACTTAAATAAGATAGAAACAAGAGTAACTAAAAGGGTATCACCTGCTATAAGTATAAGGGGATCGGCTTCTATCTCTCCTGCTACGGCGGCTATACCTGCTATGCCCCAGCGGCGACGGCGACGGCGATGGCGAATACCTCCTTCGGTAAGACGGGGACCGAGATATTTCCCTAGCCCTACCCATCTCCGATTACTTATCCAATTACACGGACCTGACAAAAAATATCACCTGCAACATCAACCATATCGAGTTTATAAAATAAATTCAAACCAGCGAACTACAACTTTTCTAATATTTTTATTGAATACACATTGAATAAAAATCGGTCAATTCTCGATTAAAATGCTATTAATACCCAGTTCCAAAGACAACATAAGAGATCCGTAGTTGAACTACGACGACCGTGTAAGAGGGAAGCGAAGAGTAAACCCTAAAAAAAAGAGAGAACAGAAAAAAGTGCGACTCTTCGGTATTATTGTACAAAATGTACTTAATTATCATTTTTTTAACAATATAAAAAATATACTTTTCATCCAATTTCACAATTAAAAAATATAAAATGACAAACATATCTTTCGATTTAAATAAATCAAAAACAAAATTTTTGAAAAATTATACACTCAGACTTTTTAAAAATTTGAAAATTAGTCCAAATAAATTATTAAAAATGTGATTAGCACAAAACGTCCTATCTTTCAATTTTATTGTGAAAAAATTCATACTTTTCATTTTTTTTTTTGACAATTTCACCCTTATCATCACATTTTATTATAAAAATCATCATTTTCATCCATTTTTTCAATTAAAAGCTGTAAATTGATGAATATACTCCTATTTATATAAAACAAAAATAAAGAAAAAAAATAACAAATTACAACTATGATCCCAAAAATTTTTAAAAAGTACAAATAAATTTTAAATAAATAATTAAAAACAAAAAATTTTAAAAAAAATCACTTTCTTTTTCAATTATTTATTTGGAATTTAATTGTAATTTTTTCAAAAATTAAAGAGCATAGTTGTAATTTATATTTTATTTTTGTTTTATTTAAATGAGAATATATTTATCAATTTACCATTTTAATTGAAAAAATGGATGAAAATGATGATTTTCGCAACGCAATGTTAAAATAAGGGCGAAAATAAATAAGAAAAAAAGATATGAACGTCTTACACAATAATATTGAAAAGTATAAGTGTTTTGTACTAATTACTCTTTTAAAATTTTATTTGAACTCATTTGCAATTTTTTAAAAAGTTTTTCTTTTCTTTTTCGTTTTATATAAATATGAAGGTATATTTTTCATTTTAAAATTTTTTTAATGAGAAATTCGATGAAATGATTTTTTTGCAATAAAAGGTTAAATAGTAGTGAAAATGCTCAAAAATGAAAGGTAATGATATTTTTGCACAATAACATTAAAAGGTAAAGACGTTCTGTGCTAATTATCATTTATTTTATTATCTAATTTATGGATATTTGATGGGTGGGGAGGTATATCTGTCCTCACACGAGTTTTTGTTAACATACATGACTTGGGTTGTAATGTACCGCGGTTGCTTGTACGAAAAAAATTATATTGTTTAAATTGTAAATTGATAAAAATTAGTGGCAAAAAGTGCCAAAATGTTTTAAAACTTGTATGAATTGTGCTTATAAATAATTTAAAATTATAAATTTATAAAATGAATGATAGATGAATGAATGAGTAGTATTTTTTCGTGAGTTCCTTGAAATATATAAGTATAATTTAAATGTTCACAAATCGTTTATAAACATGACTTAAATCTAAGTTAGTACATTTATAAATAATAAAAAGGAATAGTAAAAATAATACTAATGTGTAATTAGAGATGACAAACGGATCGAGCTGCTCATGAGCTTGATTCGTTCTAACATAACTAACTGGCGGTTCAAGCTCATTTTAAGACAAGCCCTTGGCTGATCCAAACCCCTTATTTTTCTTGAGCTATGCTCATGGGCTGACTTGTTTTTTCTCGTTTTTGATAGTCATGAATGTGTGTTTAAAAAAATATTTGTCTTTAACTGAATTTATAAATTAGATAAAATTATAATGAGATAAATTTAAACCAAGCACTAGTTTTTTTTACTTTTTGGATCAATTTGTATTGACGTCTATAAACCTCTTTTTTATTGAATAATACTATTCAACTTCACCAATACTTAATAGCCGTCTATGTGACAGTAAGTTTACTATCAAATTATCTAATACATAAGAAAATAGTATAATTTTATTGAACAAAGCAACAATAAGTCCTCTTCCACATATATTGAAGCTAAGTACCAATCAAACTGAATAACGATTTTTTATTTTATTTTATTTTTTTTAAATGAGGTATTTCTTCAGCACTGTTATGGGACTACTGATGGACGTGGCTGAGAGGAAATCTGGGAGTTGAACCTTAGAGAGGCACTGTGGACCTTCTCCTCCACTCAAGCTCAACTGCTGAAATATTTGGTCCTGCCTNTTTTGCCCTTTTCCCTTTTCTTCATCTTTTCTTTTATCTTTTTCTTTCTCCATTTTTTCTGCTTCAAGGAAAAGTTGAAGGTTGAACCCCAATCTTGAGGGCCCCCACGACCTCACCCCTGAAGTATCGTGAGAAAGGTAAATTTCGGGATGTGTCCCATCACCCCCCCCCCCCCCCCCCCCCCTCCATTTTGCCCTTTTCCCTTTTCTTCATCTTTTCTTTTATCTTTTTCTTTCTCCATTTTTTCTGCTTCAAGGAAAAGTTGAAGGTTGAACCCCAATCTTGAGGGCCCCCACGACCTCACCCCTGAAGTATCGTGAGAAAGGTAAATTTCGGGATGTGTCCCATCAGATCAGGGAACAAGAACTTACCCGTACACGGTGCCCACAATGAGTCCAATTCCATATCTCAAAAATCGAATCCTCACACTGTGGCTGCCAGTAAGATTGAGACTACCACACTCCCGTCTTTTGCATCACTAGATTATGCTTCGAGGGGCGGCTTTAAGGAAAAGTTGCTTCGTGGAGAAGAGGCTCGAGCCTTTTGTCTTAGCATATTCTCTATATCATAGATGCCACGCGGATGACCAATTTATTTAAAATTTGATTATTTTTCTAATGACAATTAATATTAGGGTGGGTATATCATCAGTTTGTTACACCATATTTTTAAAAAATCTTATTAAGGTAATTATAATCACATCATAATTTTTATTTCCTACACCACATTTTAATTGTACTTAAGGCTCTTAATCTTTACTCATTATAATATTTATGTTCCTAACGATTTTCAAGTCCCCGTTTAGCCCCCATTTTGTGGAGATGAAAAAGGTGAAACGATGTTTTTTTTTTTTTTTTGAAAATGAGTAGTTGAAAAAGAAAGAAAGTTTTCAATTTACGTGTAATATTATTTTATGAAAGACTGCGTAGTTAAAAATAAAACAGAGAAAAATAAAATGTAATAGAATAAAAATTAACTATCCTCCTCTCATTTTTTATTAATTAACATATTTTGTATTTAATAATAAATTTATGTTCAAAAATTTGTTTAAACAGTGTAAAATAACGCATTTTCCATTATAATTTAAAAGATATAGAAGAAAAGAGTGAAAAATATCTTTCTTTCATTTCAAAACAAGAAAACGTAATTTTTTGACATAAATCATCATCAAGGATGTTACGTACTATTTAATATATGCTCCGTTTGATTATCATTTTTTTCAAAATGCATTTTTTTTTAACCATGCATTCTTTATTAAAATAATATTTCACGTATATCAAAAAAAATTCCTTATCTTTCATCCACACATTCTCCATCAATCTACTATTTTAAAATTCATTTTTTCATAAAAATGGGTGAGAAAAAAAACCCTCATAATATTGAAGATAAGAATTTGATTGAAAAAAAATTAAGGAATTAATTGCTATAATGAACAAAGATTGAAGAATTTAATAGCAATTAAAATTTGGTGTATGGAATAAAAATTGTGGTAGCAATATAATCACCCTTTTATTATTTACTAATACGACCATAAATAATGTGACATAAAAACCATCCAATTATACATACGTGTATCACTGTACCCTTTTCCACTATTTTAATTTTACTTAAAGAAAAAACTCACTTTATCAAATCAAGCCTTCGGGTCTATATATCTGCTGGCACGATAGAACATTGCAAAATTCAGCATGCAACATTATCCATCTCTATCGGAACCACATAATTAAGCCCCCAGAAATCAACCAAATTCTCGTCACATTACAAGTGACCACCATCCTCGAATTTACGTAATTTAATAAATAAATCCACAAGTGTTATGATCATACAGCAGCAAACATGACTTTGATATCAGAGTTGGCATGCCAACTGAAGAAAACAACCTGGGCTTAACACAATCACCCCAATAAAACATGGCAAGATTGTAACTGCACCTGGGCCTAAAGCAACCCATACTTACAGAAATGCGTCCTTTTCAAGCAGCGTTAGTACCTCAGTTTGATTATTTAATTTGGCCACATCAATAGGTGTCTTGCCATCCAAATTCTGGAGTGTGCTGAAAACCCCAACAAGCAGAGAAGAGACTAATTAAGCACGAGGCAGCTCCAAAGCAGAACAAACATTTAGGTCAGATGGAAGATGACTTACACAGCAGCGCCATTCTTCAATAGAAGTTCCACGCATTCCTTCTTGCCATAACCAGCAGCATAATGGAGAGGAGTGTTCTTATTCTTATCCAAAGCATCCACCTTAGCCCCGGCCTCCAAAAGAACTTGAGAACACTTGACCTGGAATGGAAGTACGGGATGAGTGCAATCATTCAGACTTCAGATAATCTATCCATTAGAAATTTGAAAAATAACGGATACAAGGAAAAAAGGGGGAGAGAGAAATATGGTGGAACAGGACAAAAAACTGTAAGACAACAATAATGACAATAACTTATTGTCAAAGAAAAATGGAAGTCCAGATGTCGGAGAAGGTAGCATGTCAAAAATCAGTGGCATGTGATGATGTGCAACCCATTTCTCTCTATGGAATTTTAAAAACTGAAAGAAGCCTGTGAAATGGCTGAAAGGTCAAGTGCTAATACAATATAGATAGTATAGCATGTCAAGTATTTTGATTGAACCGTGATGCCAAAATGACAAAAGAAAGGTCAGCATGGTAATATATATACCTCTCCATATCCACATGCCAAATGCAGGGCTGTCCTTCCCTCGGAATCTTCTTCATCTTTATCAGCTCCATCAGCTAGCGCATTCTTCAAACCCTAGATATTTCATGAAAAATTATGTTAAATTCACTGCAAAGCTACCAGGAAAACTAAGAGTAAAATTATTAAAATATTAATAAACAGAGAAGCTTAGTAGTTCACTAATTGGATTGAACGACTTCAAGGACTGAGGTTTACTTACAAAGATAAAAACAAGAGGAAAAAAAGGGGGAAAAAATTTAATGCATCCAGTGCTTGCTATTTAATTTTTAATTCTGTATTTATAAGTTTGGGAATGTACCTCAACATCACCAACACTAGCAGTGCGATGAACAATGGATTCCTCTTCATTTACTTCCTCTGCTTCGTCTTCACCAGCAGCATTGTCGGCAGATGAGGCAGCTTCTCCTCCAACAGCAAATCCCATTGCTTCACCCAACTTCTGGAGAACATCCTTATCATTCCAGTACCTAATTGACATAAATAACACTCTCACTACTGCCAAATCACAGAAATGTGCCGTTCAAGGATGAAAATATTAGCACGGTCAGAAATTCAATATCATGTGGGTTAGAAATCCAATATGATATGACGAATTTATATAAAAATTACAAGAATTTCGAAATATTCTGAGACTGTTAACAATCATTACTTGTCAAAGGTTTAATATAGGTGCCTCACATCTTCATTTCATAGTATTTAAACAACCAAACTACTAAGATATGTAATCTTGCCCATGTGTCAGCAATAATTTGAGGAAGTTGAAGAGTGATTTTCAGCCATACTCCTTCATAGCATGTTGTTCACCATCAGGACAGACCAGAAAAGCAAATCAATTGGATCAATAAATTAAGTGTTCAGTCACATGCCACCGTATGAATCAATCATCTTATGTTGAACATATTTTACTTGATAAAAATACCAAAAGTCACCAGACCCACAAATGTACCAAACTACAGAATCTGAGAAAAAGAAATGACCTCATCATAGCAGCTGGACCACCATTTTCTATCTCTTCCAGAATAGGTTTCAATGAAGGATCTTCCTTGATACGGGCCATTCGTTCCTCGAGTTGATCTTTTTGAGCCGGATTTGACAAACTCTCAAGCATGCTGGACATGGATGGATCCTGTAGAAAAAATGAGAATGATTCAATTAGCATGCTAAGCCTATGTAAGGTGATAGTTTATCCAATAGTCAGTGCAATTGTACCCCATTAATACCTGCATTAGTGAACTTCCAAGCCTCTCAGCCATGGTCATAAATTGAGGATTTTGCATAACTTGCTGCATTGTTGCATAATATTGTTGCGTATCAAAGTTGGGGATACCATCTTCAACAGCAGCACCTTGAAAGGTTTTCTGAAGCTGTTCAGCCATCTGATTAAATGAAGGGTCTTTTGCTATCTGTTCGGCTAATTCCTTGATGCTTGGATCCTACAACATAGAATAGAATTTAGGAAACAATATATCTAGTGTGTTTTTCTGGACTTGTTCTGCGAATGCCCAAAATATCGTGTTCGAGAGATATACTACAAATCTTCTAAATTCATCCAGGTTTCACTCCCTCAACTCTTTTGACATGACCATGATCTTTCAATTTCCACAGTTAGAAAGACAGGCAATTACTGAGCCTCACGAGTCGAAATAAATAAACCTTTTCAATTTTCATACAGTTTGCTTTTTTATCAAAACAGATTTAAATGGAAGTGACATGATCAGCATGCAATGAATTTAAAAAAAATATTAGTATGCAATCATTTTCAATTTAACAAAGGGCAAAAAGGAGAAAAGGACAAACATTAAGTAGTCCAGTCATGGCCGAGAAATCAAAGGGATTTGGCATCCCGCCAACTGATGCAGGGGTTGCTCCTCTCTGACCTGACTGTGTTTCCACAGAGCTTGACTCGGTAGAAGTTTTATTCTGAGCTGCATCGGACTTCTCTTCTGAGAGCAAACACAAACATTCTTCAGAATTGGGAAAATATTCATAATTATATTTTAAAAATTTAAATAGTGAAAAGTTCTAAAAACGCCCATAATGAAAAAACAAAATTGATACAAGCATTAAACAGGCAAAAAGAGAGTGCATAATTTTATTTTATTTTTAAGTCATCCAATTGGCATGTCCTAAACTATATGTAGTTTATTAAGAAGAAACATATTAGAAGACAATAACACCAAAGCAAGTAAATGAATAAATTTATAATAAAGTATTTTTCAAGCATATCTGCATTAAGAATCCTATCAGTCCCATGGAAAGTGGTAAAATTGGATAAGTCAGATAACACCACAAGGCAAAATAAATCTTCAAATTTGTTATTCCCTTCATTTACAATCAAATGTAAAAGTTAGATTGGCTAGAAGGGTTTCATTTTTTGAGTCTCATGTTCCTGCACCTGAAGTTCTAGGTTCCACCACGTAACTTTAAATTCATAAACTTAATTAAAAGAAAAAAAATAGTATAATCAAATCAGCAACTCTCATGCCATTTTAGTTCTCTGTTCGAAGCCTTGCATCCTCACTATCATGTCGATACCAAATCCAGTTCTACATCTTTTCATTCAACTATTGTAATTTCACTAATACGTCAAGAATTTATAGCATGGAAAACGAACAAACAAAAATTTTAGTATGTATCTAAATACATATTGCACATGATTGGTCAGATTAAAGAAACATCTGCTAGCTAACCATTTCAAGCTGACTTCTTTCAAGTAATCAGATATATATAATACTTGAATCTGAACTATATTTCTACCAGTTCATATCTTTTTACATGTCAAAACAGATAAATAGGTTTGAACAAGGCTGTTCCTCTTGAATAAAACATTATTGGGACTAAACAATTCAAAAAACCGAGCCAAATTTCCCAAATTACATATTGTAATTACTTATTAAATTCCTAGAAGCGTAATAATAGTATTGTTCATCATCTGACTCTTGATCGAATATGCATAATGAATTAATATTCAGCAACTTCATCATTTCATATCAGAAAATCGTCAAAGATAACGCGAAGAAAAAAGGCATACCATCTGTCGAGACCGGAGGAGTTTTTACATCCTGAAAAAATAAAAAATTAAATTAAATTACACCGCAGTAAATCAACTGAACCGATTTTACTTTAAGATTATCAATTATCTAAAATCAATATCAATCAAACGCTTTAGAAGTTCTTAATAACCAATATTAGCTGGAATAGAATTTTTTTTTCCGTTAATGGAAGGACACAGATAAGAAACGTCAAAATCAAAGTCACGATTAGTACACGATCTATTTTCAAATAATAAAAAGAAAAATTATCAAAATTGAACAATATTATAGATTTAGCAACAGTACCTGAGACATGTTTGCAGAGAACTTGAGGTTCTTTGCGTGTAGACTCGGTGAGAAAATGTACAATTTGAAGGACACCCGAAAGGGCGAAGGGTTTTTGTGATAAAAGAAAGGTTACAGGTGTATAAGAGTGAGTGTGGGCCACCTATATCCTCATCGCACTCTGAATGAATGGCTCAGATGTACTTTCATCTGATTGCGGTTCTATTTGGGTTTAATATTGGCAACAGTTTTTGGGTTGGGCCCGTTGGTACGAGCTCAAATTTGCGACAATTGGGATAACCAAGTCCTAGGGCATGTTAACGTAGCCCACTAAACAATAATAAAAAATTAAATTAAATCAAATTAAAAATTAGGGCGATTTGAGGGTCCCTGTCCTCACGTTTACTGTTGTCCATAAACTTCACTCTTCCAATACTTTTAGACTTTAATTTTGAGCCGGAGCTTGCTTGGTAATGAAGTGGTGAAGACTTGTGTTAAGCTATAAAGGATATAAGTTGGTTGATTTGAAAGAAAATTATGAACGTTAACGATATATGATCATGCTTCATTTTGTTGCTGTGGAACAAAAGAAAATTATTATATTGTCCAGCGTATCTAATATAGGTCCCATTTGATTCCCATTTTTATCAAAATTTATTTTTCTCTTTTTTTAACCACACATTCTTTATTAAAATAATATTATACTTAAATAAAAAACTTTTCTTTATTTTCATCCACACATTCCCCATCAATCTACTATTCTAAAATTCATTTTTCAAACAAAATGGACGTCAAACACCTTTTATAGTGTATACATTATAATTATGTACCCTAAGATTGAACAGTTGTGCTACCTATACAGGCCCATTCGCACAAGGCATGAACATGGGCTGTCACATGGGGGGTGGATGGGCTTGTGTAGGGAGCTTTTTTCAAGATTGAATTTGTGATGCCAATCTTTGTAGCGTGCGTCGTAACAAGTGAGTTATTCTTAATTAATGTGAGGTTGACGATCGAGCTTTTGATAAAACTTTTAGCAATTCTTGATAAAGTTGATAAGATATATGATTGAAAAGTTGATAAAAATTGTATATCTCATAAACATATAGTTAAAATTATTTGTTAACTTTGACTTTACTCTTTTAACAACATTTTTAAGTTATTCCAAACCGTCACTAAGTGCTGGCTGTTTATACAAGTCTAATATGAACAATGAGCTTTTAATTGTATTAATTTCTTTAGGACATTTTATTACAATCACATCAATGCTTAACACAAACAAAGTGGTCCATATTTGTCCTTTATTTCTTAAAATTTATTTTCAATCACACATTTCATTGGATTGAAAATTTTTATAAACTGGTTTTTATCAAAACCAAAAAAGGGACAGGATTAAAGATTGTTGACCTAATTGACAAACTATTAAAGTACAGTGACCCCATCGACATAACTTGAAGTAGAATGACCTAATTGAATATTATGTCAAAGTACAGTGGCTAACAATGAAATTAATTTTATCAGGATTCTTCCAAATTCGAAGACTCCTGTTAGTACACGTAGTACCAAATCAAAGTTAAAAGAAAAGGAAACCAGAATCCGATAAGACTGCAGGATTCGATCTGTTTGATCTGGACGGAGACTCCATTTTTCAAGATCCAAAGCACATACACATACGTATTACTGCTATAATCCCACATTGGGTTTTGTGAAAGAAATGATGGCGACGGTTGTTAATGTGCGCGCGGGGCTCCTGTTAATTTTGTTGTGTCTATTGCAGAGGAGCCGGGCCATATGGTTGAATTTGCCGGCCAGTGGGACCAAGTGTGTCTCGGAGGAAATCCAGAATAACGTTGTCGTTTTGGCCGATTACGTTGTCATTTCCGATGACCATGTACACCCCACCCCCACTATTTCCACCAAGGTTAGGGTTTTTATAAAAATATATATATATATATACACTGCGCAATTTTTTCTCATTATAAATGCACATACATTTTATTTGATTTGTATGTACAAAACATATAACGCCCGATTTTTTAATAATATTAAAGTAAACTGATTTAATCTATTCAGCGCCCTATAGAAATTTTCACTTTTGAGACTAAGACGGAATTTTGAGATTCGTTTTGAAAAGGTTCTTTATTGAAAAAAAAATTATATGGCTTAGATTGCCGAGCTAGAGACGAATGTTAATATCTATAGTTTAATTACGGTGATTATAAATGAGCTTGATTTTATGAAAGGGGTAATTTAATAAAAATAAAGAAAGAAAGAGAGTGAAGAATCTTCCCACTTGAATCTTGGACAGTTGGACTGTGTGTATAAATTTTTGTGAGACATGTTTTTATTAGACTGAGGGAAAGGATTCACATGGTTTAGTCTCCTTCATAGCTAATTTCAATGTGTTGTGCTAAACTATTTTTCTTTCTGGATTATTTCTATATTAATTCTAGGCACTTGACATGGTATGAATCGAATGATACGCAATTGCATCAGATGCTAAAGCTAAGAATAACGTTACTGACTAATTTCAGTAAAGATGATGCCTGATTGCTTTATGAAATGGTATTTTTGCTTTTCTTCCATGTTTTGGGTGTTGATTCTCTTCCATACACTTCTTGTGAAGTGCACTGAGAGGGTAAAGGGAAGGAGGAAAAAGTTTCTTGCCTTAAATATAATTTTCTCGATTCCGGAAAATCTGGGATTTTGTTTCATTATCATTGCTTTATGGCCTGTGGATCTTTTTACTGCCCGTTTAAGGTAATGGCTAACAGTATCCTGTTGAAGTTTGAATTGTAATTCCTGATGAGCTAGAAAAAGCCTTTGATGTAGCATTCACACATGTTCTCACAGGATATTAATTGATTGAGTTTATTGTGGGTGCATCTAGCACTTCCTAGGCACCTGGGAAGCTGAATGATTGGTTTTTAAATTTCAATTGATCAGAAAGGCATGATAATAAACGGGACTCGTATTATGACAAGCATTTTATATTTTATTGGATGCAACATGACTGGATGAGTTTGTAAAGTCATTCCAGTCTTCAGATTGTTGTTATATTCTAGGATCAGTCTCTCTTCCTCTTCTTCTCTCTGTATGTTACTAATCTTTCTTCTTTCTATGTATGGAGTTGAGGGATTTGGTATTAAATTTTTTTTTCTGTGTTAATAGAAAACTAATTTCCCCCCCCCCCCCTCCCCCCCCAAAATCCCCAATAGAACTTGCAACTTTTAACGATGGAGTTGCGATGCATGTTCAGCATGACCTCTTCCTTTCACTGCAGGTTCAACTAAAATGGTGATTTCTGTTGCTCTTGTAGGTTACTTCGCCATATGGCAATAACCTTCATCACCTCGAAAATTCCACACACGGTCAATTTGCATTCACGACTAGTGAGGCTGGCAACTATCTGGCATGTTTCTGGGTTGACGGTCATAATCCAGGAGGTGGGGGTATAAGTGTTAACATTGACTGGAAAACAGGAATTGCAGCGAAGGATTGGGAATCAGTTGCAAGGAAGGAGAAAATCGAGGTAAGCCCTTTTAGCTTCCTTACATGATATTATGTTTTCAGGCGAAAATTCATTTGTATCTTCTTTACGAGAACAAAACGTTGGATTAATGCAGTAGGTGAAATTTGAAGCTCTGGTGCTCTAGAAATTATTAACTTATTTAATGCCTCTAGTAGGGTGTTGAACTTGAGCTGAGAAAGCTTGAAGGAGCTGTGGAGGCCATTCATGAAAATCTTTTGTATCTTAAGAGCAGGTGTGATAATTTCTTCCTCTCTTAATGTGGTGTTATTAAATTGTGTTGCTTATTCTTCTTCCTTCAAGATTCTAATATTGCTCAAGTATTCATATCATTCTCTTTTCCTTGGTTCAACCAAATATAGTTGATTTCCTAGTCATAATATGAGCTCAGTGGATGCTTTGTTTGTGTATTTCTCCTCACAGAGAAGCCGAGATGCGAATCGTGAGCGAAGCGACAAATGCTCGGGTGGCATGGTTCAGTATTATGTCCTTGGGAATCTGCATTCTGGTTTCAATTGCCCAGCTTTCATACTTAAAGCAGTACTTCCAAAAGAAGAAGCTAATTTAGGGTTTGTCTAATCTAAATTATAATCTGTACTACGGGATGAAATTTTCAATCTTTTGTTCCCTTTTCTATCATCCACGATGAAATTTTGATATGAAATTAGTAAATGTGACGTCCGTCTATCGTTTGAGATGATGAGAAAATTGTTATTTGTTTCTTTAGATTAAGATTATTAAAGAGATAATACTATAGTTTCTGGTTTTGTCTTGTCCTTTTCGCTCTCGAATAAATGTATAATGATGAGCATATTATCGGTTCGTTTTGTTAGGTGGATTATAACTTGAAAAATATCAATCTAATGTTTTCTCTATTTAATTATTGGTGTACATAAATATTCTTACAGAAAACTCACAAAAGTATGAACCCACATAAATAAACAATGTCAAAAAATTAACCCACCCTCCATGTGAGGTGTTGGTAGCTATAAACCAATCATAACTCTGTTGTTAGTTGAAATCAATAGTCTAAAACAAATTCGGTGGTGCTAGTGGTATATAAGGATGTACTTAAGAGTGTACAACCCCTCCCCACGTTACTTATTCGGGTGGACCCCACATTTCATGTGAGAGAGTGTACATTCCATTATGTATCACTAGATTAATTCAAATCAAAATAGTATTCTTCCAAGGTCATTGATTGTTCCTATCATGGATGTCAAGTACGGATTTCTAGCTCAGGAACACTCTACGCATTGCAAATACAACTTGATACCTTGTCTCGTGTGGGTCCATCTCTAACATAGGCTTTACAGACTATAGCCCTTGACGAGTTTTACCCATAGAACATCAAGTTCTATAAGCAAAGAGCGAATAATAGGATAATTAACAGAGATGCATTTTCAAAACTAGGAAATTAGTTCATTATGAATGTGTCACTTGATAGTTGATGTGAAAATCATAGTAGAACATCGGAACATAATCCGCTTTGAAAATCCATGGATTTATGATTTACCATGAAAAAATGGAGTAAGAGAAATCACAATGACTATTCAATCGAAACAATCTTACGATTCATGTATCTAAATCTGCAAATTTCTTCAAAGAAATCATCTGCACTGCTATGGCTACTCTTCATCTGAAGAATCTTTATTGTCATCTTCTTTAAATTCCTGGCATAGTTTACTAAAGATTCCAAAGTATTCATCTTTTGTTCAGCATTCAATGGCGATCTCACTGTAATCATAACTTTCTCAAGACACGGAATTGAAAATCTTGAATCAACCTGCAAAAAGAGCACAATTTCATGGGTAAATTCTAAGATCGAAAAACTCAACATCACTATTGTTTGAACAACTTTCTTTTGTTCAGTTCCAGGATTCAAACAAGGTTCACAAATCTTGATGTTCTGGTTTCTTCTAAATAGTGACCAAGCACAAATAGTTAGAATAACCGTTTAATAAAAGATTGGGGGTAAAAAACTAGTGGTCACTGAACTTTAAGCAAATTCTCATGTTGGCAATTGAACTTCATTTTGTTAAGTTGGTCGTTGAACTTAACCATTTGTCGAATTTTGGTCATTTCGTCATGACCATTATTTGACACCCTAATTGGCAAATAACTAATGGGCATAGATAAAGTGACCAAGTTAAAACAAAGTTTAAGTGATGGATTTAACAATTTTGCTAAAAGTTTGGTGACAAGCGACGCATTTTTACCCTGAAGATAACACATATACGCAATGAACTCACATTTTTTAAGCTGTTCTTTTGGCAAAGAGCAGCAAACATGGCACCATGTATGTCAAATGTTTGCAGCTTGGGGTGGCTGTTAAAGAAGTCAACAAAATCAATCTCTGGAAAGGGCATAAGTTCCTCGAAATCCCCAGTGAATTCCACTTTCATATATAGTTGCTTCACTTCACTAGCCATCTGAAGCATTTTGCTTATGGCATCCCAGCACCACTGTACTCCTCTCATGGCCAAGGACTCCAGTGCCACAAGTTTTCCAAAATCCACCATATAAACGCGCCCTGTCATTTGACGGTCAAAAGATTGTCAAGAACAAAAAACTCAAATTTAAGTATCAGACACTGAAAGGAAAGTAAAGGAGAGTGTAAAAGCGTTCATAAAACACCTGAATTGTTGGCAATTGAGAGGTTTTTCAAGCATTGAGTTTCGTGGACTCTGATCAAACTACAACCTTGTACTTCAAGGGATTCAAGTTTTGGTGAATTGAGAAATAGCGAGCAGTTACCATTTCCATAAAAATCAAGCTTACAATGCTCCAGATTAGGAAGCTCAATTGAAACAGACTTTAAACCCTCACAGCCAAGAAGCAACAGATGAGTCAAATTAGGACAGGCAAAAAGTGCATCAGACAGCGCAGTGTCCTTCAGTCTAGCACCAACTATTTCAAGATTTCTTAGCCTAAGGAAAACATCCCATTGGGGCGAATCAATCATTAGCACACCCCAAAGCTTAAGGGACTCCAAATTACTCGCAGATCCAATGCGATCCAACTTTGAAGGGATTTCAGTACAATTATGGTGTGGGATTATATTATCCATTCGAAGCTCAAGGTTCTTCAAGGACGTTCCTGTTATTGACAACCATGATCCAAGCCCAGCACTGGAAAATGGACAATAGACAACAAGTTCCTCTAATTCAACAATTGAAGAAATCATTTGCCTCACGATTGCATCAGGAGTATCTCCATTGGTAAGATTGTCAAGAAGATTTCGAGGGAAAAATAGGCTTCTCAGATAAGGTACTGAATCCTTCCACCTCTTGGAGACACAGATGCAAGAGGCCACATCTTTAGCATTATTCATGTGGGACAAAATGTATTGCACTAGTGCATCTGGCAGTGACTCCATTATCTGAGTAAAACAATCAAGCAGTTAACATCCATTTCCAAAATATGCACAGAAAGTTAAGAAAAATAATCAAATACGAGTATTGTTATCTATAAAATAGGAGTTCAGTCTGTCGAGTAAAATATAATCTAGGGCATTTCCAAGGAAATATAAATATTAAGCAGATCCAGCTAAATCCAAAATTTGGGCAATTGGGAATATACTTCTTAACCTAAAACTTGATTACATTCTATAAATTTTAAAGGTTAGATGTTTCACATCTACAACAGATGCAATGCAACTTGGAGAAAGAATAATCCAGATTCAAATTTGACTTTTACAGATGCCCAAAATTAATTATGCGTGCATGGTAAAAGGGGATGAAAATCGAGCTTACTTCCTCGCAAGATTTCAATGGAGACGTAACCCAGAGAAAAGCTCGGAATAAGCTTCGATTCGGAGCTTACGCTTTATCCTTCACAACGTATCTCTGTGTGTATGTTGGGAGAGTGATAAGGTGGAAGAGTGAATATGTATCCGTGTATATATACAGAGAGAGAGAGAGAGAGAGAGAGAGAGAGAGAGAGAGAGAGAGGAAATAGTAGGCGCGGAGGGGATGGCAGAGCGGAGCTTTTCAAATTTGGAAGAGAGAGAGTTCATTGAGGGGGGAGGGATTTTTACTTTTTTAATTCAGTTTTGCTGCATGTGAAATTTCAACCCGCCCAGTTTTTGAACTTTTTTGAATTTTCGACCGTTTGCAGAAATCTACGAATTTCAAACTTGCTTATCTTTGAATCAGCGGAAAAATATTTCATCCTAAAATATCTTTGTATTTTCAGGCATTGATATTTTGATTATAAATTAAGCTCTTGTTTGATTATCATTCTTCTAAAAATTCATTTTTTCAAAATTTAATTTTAATCACATTTTTAAATAAAATAATATTATACACAAATCCAAATTTTTCTTTATTTAATCACACATTTTCTATCAATCTACTATTTAAAATTTATTATTTCCCCCAAAATGGGGATCAAACAAGGGCTAAAGTTTGTAATTGAGGTCTCTTTGAATGTTATTTTAAAAAAAATATTTTTTCTCATATTTATTTTTAATTATATATTTTTTCAATAAAAATATTTCAAAAGTTTTTCTTACTTTGTAACTATATATTTCCCAAAAAATCATTTCTACAAAATCTATTCGCCTAAAAAATTGGGTTCAACCAGTTTAGCAAGCAAAAAATCACAAAATTGTGTAGTTTAAAACCTTATTGTTATTTCTAAAATTTAGAACAAAAGAAAAGTTACTACGAAAAAAAATCATCACCAATAGGATTTTCTTGCTTGCATGCTTGGACTCGCTCTTGTTGGTTTAACTTAACATTAATTTTTAAATAGCACTTCTTAAGAATTGTCAAGATGTCGTGTTATAATAATGGTATACTAAGCCCCTATTTGATCCTCTTTTTTGGAAAAAAATAAATTTTTAAACAGTGTTTTGAAATCATTTCAATCACACATTTTTCAATATAATAATATTACATGTAAATCTAAAAAATTTTCTTATTTTTTAATCACATATTTTTCATCAATACACTATTCAAAAATTCATTCTTATCAAGAGAATTGGACTCAAACAAGCGCTCAGGGTCACTATCCCTCTTGTTTAATAGCTGCTTTTAAAGGGGGGACTAAGGGCCAACTTGTTGGGAATATTGCTAAGCAGTCGTTTGGCCCCAATGTTTTGGAAATAAAAATCGGTGGAATGGTATTTTTTTGAAAAATGAGTGGTTGAAAAAGAAGGAAAAATTTTCGATTTACGTGTAATATTATTTTATAGAAGATTGTGTGATTAAAAATAAAAAAAGAAAAGAAAAACGGAATGTAACTTAATGAGATTCAAACATGGGCTAAAGACACGTTGGTTCAACTTCGATTCTATCTTTGAATTATGGTCAATATCTTTCTGTTTTTTACCCATCCACCCCCTTGTTTTGTTGTCCTTTCTGTCGGTATATTTGATGTAGGTCAATCCTCCTGTAAATACGATAAAAATTAGATAATTATAATAAAATATTTAGTAGTAATAGGTTTATCTTTTTATTCTTATTTATTGTTTAGAATAGGATTTTTAATTTCTTTTAAATTATGACTTATTTTAGTTTCCTTATATTAATGGGATTAGAGAATAATATTGCCAATAAGTATAGAGGTATTGTACATTTTTCAACAAAAAATCAATTATTATTCAATATATAAATGATATGATTATTCAAATATCATTTTTATTTATTACAATAATTTCATAACGCTTTCACTCCAAAATTGGCATCACAACAAGAAAATTGCCTTAATCTAATGGCTGACAATGCTCCTAGTGGTAATCGAACCTTCGACGAAGAACGGAGGCTCAACAAACTCGAACAACGAATCTAGAGGATCGACGAAACGCTTCACAACATCACGTAGATACTGACCGTGTTGAGTTTTGAAAGGAATCACGAGCTCATGAAGAAGCAAGTTGACAAGAATTTACAGACTTTAATTACTATGAATGTTAGTCATTTCAACAAGTATAGCACACGACAACATGTGACTAGAAAATTTACTCAAGTCCCAGCCAAGTTCAAAATTACACAAGTTATCAATACCTCTATTCTTCAACAAAACTCGAGGACAAGTTTTTTTTTTCAAATGGGAGAGATTGATTTAGGACAGTCCTATTGTAAATAGGATAAAAAGTTAGATAATTATAATAAAGTATCCAATTGTAATATGTTTATCTTTTTATTCTTATTTCTTGTTTAGAATAGAATTTTTAATTTCTTTTATATTAGGATTTATTTTAGTTTCCTTATATTAATGGGACTAGGAATTAATATTGTCTATAAATATAGAAGTATTGGACACTTTTCAAAAACAATAATGCTACTCCTACACACTTGGGTTACAAAGTCAGATAACAAAGTAACGTAGACGTCAGGATTAAAATGCAAGCGACGGCTAGGATTGAATCCTAAAACACTTGCAAACCAATTAGGCGCCATACATAAAATCTCTCTTCTTTCGGCCTTCAATCTCAATCAAAACAATGGAGAGAGGACTCAGAGAAAAGACCGGGAACGGGGTATTGTCTGCGACCACCATTTCCTCCAGTAGGTCGAGATTGCAGTAGTATGAGCTCTATCTCCGACAGTAGCACGAGGGTGCGAGATTGTATCTGTGAAAGAAGGTTCTCATTCTTTTCTCTTGCCCTCCCCGAGCTTTATCACTGGACGTATTCAGTCATTATTTTCTGTTACCCTCCCCGAGTTTTATCACTGCACGTTTTCAATCCCAGCTTTCTGCTTCATTGTCGACGTAAAATAATTATTGAACAAGTGTCGGTAAATGCAGCCAGAGAGTACTCAGAGAAAAGAGAATGAAAAGAGTCTTGTTGTCCTGGTAAAAAATTTGAATGGGTATGTATCAATTTTTTGCTTCTAATATTTCTCAGTTTTCGTTCTGTCGAAGTTTGGCTCGTGGAGTAATTTGTTGGTTTTTTTTTTGTTCAATGTTTGGGTCATAGTTTCTCACTACACTTTGTTGATCTGTGGTTTAGGGAAAGCTCGTTTTTAGTGTGGTTTAAGCCTTCTTAGTTGGCTGGCTTTGTTGGTATGTACAGTTCATTCTAGATTTGTAACAATGTGCTTGCATTTTTTAGACAGAAAGAAAATCGAAATCTGGAATTTTCATCATTCATTGATATTTATTATTATTTTTTGAATTATCATCATTGATGTTAATTATATGAAGTTTTCCCCTTTTAAAAAATATGCTATCTATTTAGGATATGAAATCTTTACCTTTTTCACCATTTGTTTGAGTTTCAAGGCATATGGTTTGAATGATACGTATATTTTTCATCTGACCTTCAGACTGTTTGAAGTGACGATGTGGGTCGCAAGCTGCTTCATCTATATATATATATATATCAGTATATGAAAAATCTTGAAAATTTGAGAAGTATGTTGATTCAGTTTATCATGAAAATGTAAATTTGATTTTGCATGATGAAAACATATACTGACTTAAGTTTGTAGGCCTCCTGATATCGTGTATTAAAAAAGTATGGCTGTGTTCTTGTTTCACAGGCGAAGAGAATATGGAAGAAATTTTGTGCACAGAACCTGAAAATGATAATGTCGAGGACAATGTGAATGTTGTGGAAGGTGACACGGAAGTAGGACATAGTTTGACTATGCCTGAGGTTGGCATGAAGTTCAAGGATGAAAAAGAAGTATGAGTTTTATGCGAGATATGCTTATGCCGTGGGATTTTCGATTAGGAAGAGGACTTCAGCGAGGAATGATGCTGGGGTTTTGAAATTTGTTACTCTCACATGCAGTCGTGAGGGACGAAAAACCAGTAATTCAAGCACTTCTCTGAAACCGCAGCCAACAACTCAGATAGGATGTAAAGCTATAATATCTGTATCTTTAGATATCCATGGTTACTGGAAACTTAACACTATCCACCTCGAGCACAACCATGAGACAAGTCCTACTAAGTCGAGGTTATATCGGTACAACCGAGTGTTGAGTGCCCACGTGAAAAGAAGCTTGAAGTGAATGACATAGCAGGAATACCGTTGCATAAAAGTTTTAACTCTGTAGTCGTTGAAGCATGTGGTTACGAGAATATGACGTGTGTTGAGAAGGATTGCCGTAACTACATTGAACAAGTGAGATGACTCAGACTTGGTGAGGGTGATGCAGCTGCAATATAGTCTTACTTTTCTGAAATGCAAGCAAAATGCTCGAGATTTTTCTTTAGTATTGACTTGGATGATGATTCACGGTTGAAGAATGTCTTTTGGGGAGACAATCGGTATAGGCAAACATATAAAGAGTTCGGGGATGTCGTCACGTTCGATACAACTTATCTTACGAATAAGTATGACATGCCCTTCGCCCCGTTTGTTGGCGTTAATCATCATGGGCAATCGACATTGTTGGGTTGTGGTTTGATATCGAATGAAGACACTAATACCTTTGTCTGGTTGTTCAAAACATGGCTTAAGTGCATGGGTGACAAGGCTCCACATGGAATAATTACATATCAAGATAGAGCCATGCAGAATGCAATTGAAATAGTTTTCCCAAATACAAAACATAGGTGGTGCATGTGGCATATTTTGAAGAAGATGCCAGAAAAATTTGGATACCGCGTGAATAAAGCTTCGATATTCTCGACTGTACATGTACTGGTATATGATTCGCAGTCTATCGAAGAATTTGAGGAAGGTTGGAGAGATATGATCAAAATGTATAACTTGCATGATAACGTTTGGTTGTCCGGATTGTACGAGAATAGAGTTCGTTGGGTGCCCTATTTCCTGAGAACAACCTTTTGGGCTGGCATGTCAACGATACAACGAAGTGAAAGTATGAATGCCTTCTTTGATGGTTATGTACACGCAAAGACATCATTGAAACAGTTCGTCGAGCAGTATGAACGAGCACTATGGAATAAGGTTGAAAAGGAGTTTATTGTTGATTTTAAGTCATTCTCTCAAGTCTTACCGTGTGCAACAACATACGAAATTGAGAAGCAATATCAGTCATGCTATACCATTTCGAAGTTCAGAAAGGTTCAAACTGAGTTCATGGGTAAAATGTATTGCGATCTCATATCTGCAGTAAAGGGACATATGGGGACGAAGTATGAGGTACTTGAAGACGTAGTCTGTGCGCGAGCGACGAAAGAAAACATTATTTCTGGTGTGGTTTAATAGAGAGAAATGTGAAGTAAATTGTAGTTGTCACTTGTTCGAGTTTCGGGGAATATTGTGTAGCCATGCCATTGCAGTTTTGATACAAAATGACTTTACTGTCGTGCCGGATCGGTACATTTTGCGGAGGTGGAGGAAAGATGTTAGCAGGGCACACACGAGAGTTTCCGTTAACTATGATGGTTTGGTTACCACTCCAGCACAGATGAGGTATGACGATATGTGTCATTCGTTTGCAGAGGTGGCAAACCTCGTAGCAGACAGCGAAGGGAAGTATGGTGTGATCATGGATTGGATACAACTTCAGAAGAAAGAACTTAGTTCCACAAAGTTCGATGGTAATTTAAGCACTTCACAGTGTATTCCATCTGAAAAAATTGGAAGCGCGATTATAAGGGATCCGAAAGCATCAAAGAGGACGTAGAAAAGGCCCGTTGGAGGCAAAATCGAGTAAATCAAAGGTATATTCCAATGTGACTCTTGTATCCAGCTTCTGTTCTATAGTAATTACCGATAGTTATGGTGCACATGCAGGCACGGTCGAACCAAACAAAAGGAAAGAGTCCAATGCCGAAGCATAGTAATATCCCCAATTTGACGGTATAATGTTCGTTTTTAATTGATGTGATTTTTTAAAACAACAATGCTATGGGCTTCTTGATTGATTGCTTGACACTTTGTTACAGACTCAAACATCTGTCCAAAGCCAGGCTCGAATGCCACTTCAGGAGGCATCTGGTTCGACCCAGTTGGATAGTCCAACCTTCAGCCCGTTGCCTTTTCCTATGCATGTCGAAAGCCAGTTTTCAGCAAACTGATAACTGGAATCTGATGATAGTGACTTTTGTGAATGATAAGGGAGATTTGTACCTACTCCAAGTTGCTGCTGTAAAGGTAAAACCACAAACTTCTGAGCCATATAGCATTATAGCTGCATCGATGCAAGTCTCTCTAATTATCTGGACTGGACATAATGTAGGATTTTATATTTTGTATCAGAAATTTTATATCATGCTCGCATGTTATTATGGACAAAACTTGTACATGCTTGAATATTAGTTCCATTAGGTTTATTTTGCACGAGAGGAAAATGTAATCATTTTGAGGCTTCATCTAGATACTTTATTATAGCTTAGCAAATGTTTCTCTCATTTTTGCAGTTTTTAATTAATATATGTTGGTTGACGTGCTTGCCTTGAGAGATAAATTAGCAACCATCAAAGGTTAAATCAATGCAAATGTACAATGTACTTATTTGTGCTTTCTCCATGGCCATTTTATAATGAGGATTCATTTCTTGCTGTAGTTTTTTGAGACATCTAGTCAGAAAATGGTTGAGTTTTTACAAAGTTTGGTTGGAATCATATATAGAAATCATGCAGAAAGTATAACTACCTTCCTCAAGGATAGCGTGGATGAAGAGATGAAGGAGAACAACTCTGATTCGGATATTAAGCCTGCCCAAAAAAAGCGACTCATTTTCTGTGTTGAAGGAAATATCAGTGTTGGGAAGCTACAAAAAAAGCGACCTCTGAACTTTTATTTGTTTCATGAGACCACGCTTTGTAGTGCAAAATTCAGTTCCCATTAGTGAAATTTACTCAATTGAAATTGAAAATTTCCTTCATTTCATCTCCTCCTTTTATGAAAATTTCCTTCATTTTTCTGTGGTATGTTGTTCTTGTTTCTATTGTTTGATTAACGAGCAGTGGGTAAAGTAGTATTTATATTTTGCATGATTTACAACTTCTATTATTTTGGTGAATGTCAGAACTGAATGGTAAAGCACGGATTTTGATAATATTCTTTTTGTTTCTGAAGTTTGATCAATAGATACCCTGGTGTCAAATTGATTTGTTTCATAGTAGTGATGAATTTTCAATGTTATAAACGTTTGATTTAAAGTTGAAATTCCTCTTAAATGGGTAGGTCAAAAATGAATTTTTTTAATGGATGGTGACGCATTGAATAAATAGTATGTTAGTCATTATTCTAGTAGTTTAGTCTTCTAGTAGTTTAGTCTCCAGCTTTTCAAACTTGCAGAGATCAGGAAGAGTGCCTGGTGTGGGCATGATTCATGCACCATTTTCTTTGTTACCTATGCCATTTCCTGAAAGTCACTGGAAACAAGCTTGCCAAATAGCTCCCATTTTCAATGAACTCGTGGATCGTGTGAGTTTGGATGGAAAATTCCTACAAGACTAATATGGAATGTTCCATTTTCAATGAACCGAAGTCATGTTTTGGGTATTTCCTGTCTTTTATGGCACGTTAAATGAGCCTCAAATATGCAGATTAATAACTACTCGAACAACAACAGAAATATGGAATGTTCCATTACACCATAGACATATTTCTATCAGAATAAAGCTTCCAAATACTACATCACCAAATAATATACATATTACAGAACATACTACATCACCAAAAAAAAACATTACATGACTTAACCAACTACACTATGCCTTGTCCTTCCCCTTATTATCTCGTTCAGCAGGTGGTTTTCAACGGCGGACGGTAAAGTTCACGTTTACAGAACTCAAAAGTTCCTCGGCGTCATTAAGCCGCACTTGAGATTCAAATGTTTGAGACAAATCATCCACTTCTTTCAATGTCGCTGGTTTAGCCAACGTAACACTAGCGTCACTGGATTCGCCGATTGCTTCTCCTGGTTTGTACCAATCCCAAAAACCGCACTTCTGACTGCAACATTTGAAGAATTTTCCTTTGTTACGAGTTTCCTTTTCCACCACAAAAAAACTTCTGAAATCCTCTCGCACAATCTGGGCATCGACGTTTTATCGGACAATCATCAAAGAAGTGCCCAACACCATTACAGCCATGGCAAATTCCTGAGTTCTTTCCTGGCATTCTGTCGTAACAATGAATATGAAATTATCAATACTTTAAGCATGAACTATAATAAATTCTAATGAGATGTCTATAAAGCATTAACATGATACATAAACACACACAATGATTATTATAGTCTAGAAGAACTGCATTCCAAATTACACAGGCAATCCACATAATATATATTGCCTTCAAGAACTGCATTACAAATACTATTACTTGTCTTTTGTTCATGGCGTTTTGGAAAATGAAGCAAAATCACACAAACTTGACATACATGTATTTAGATTAGCAGCAAATAAACAAAAATTTTCATTCTTCAGCATAATGCAATACTCGGTTTTCACAAGATTGTCCACATTTTCAGCAGTAAAATAAACAAAAAACTATCTTAATTGAACCCAGTAAAATAAACAAAAACTATTTTGCTGAATCGAACCCAGTAAAATAAACCAACAAACATGAAAATCGAATAGTAATTGTAGCATAAATTCCAGATTTAAAACTTCAGAAAAGCTCAAATCCTAGGTCTAAACTCCAGCTTAGACATAGAACACCACACCAGCATAACAACTCGTGGTTTCACAGCCCAGCAGCCCTTTAATACAATAAACGATCTGATAGCAACCCAAACACTGAATTTATAGCAACCACATAACCCATTTTGCATTTCACAGCATTTCTCTACAAATCGAACAAAACCCAAACAATAAAGATCAATAAACCAAACCTCTAAAGTTTCATCGGATCTAACTTTGTGAAGTTAGTGGGCTCGACAGCTAAATTGAATGCGGGGAGGTAATTTATTCGAACTCTCACCGTATCTAAATATATAGTGACGCCGGAGGGAGGTGCGGTAAATGCCGGTGCCGACTGCCAGATGTTACTGCTTTAGGGACGGTTCCATTCTAGGAGAGAGTAATTGATGAAGAATAATGGGGGAGAGTGAGAATGAAGGTCAGAGAGAAATGGGGAAGGAAGAATAATAGGGGGGAGAGAGAGAGAGAGAAATCAGATAGGACGGATTTTTATGTATGGCGCCTAATTGGTTTGCAAGTGTTTTAGGATTCAATCCCAGCCGTCGCTTGCGTTTTAATCCTGGCCGTCCACGTCACTTTTTTATCTGACTTTGTAACCCAAGTGTGTAGGAGTAGCATTGTTGTCTCAAAAATAATCAATTATATTCAATATATACATGACATGGTTGTTTGGATATCATTTTTATTTATTACATAATTCTTATTACAAAAACTTCGTAATGTTTTCACACCAATATTCGCGAAGGAGATCTTAAGAAACGAATTATTAATGTTGAAAATAAACTTCACTTTCAAGGGAAAATAACTTGGATTTTTCAATCAAGGCCATACGTGATTGCCATGCGATAAAGAGGATTCGACTCGAGGATTTTCAAGTCTATTAAAATGCAAAAAGACAAATGCTCGAAGTACTTTCACGATGGTCATGTATAATAAATCAAGAATGACTAGGCTATTGTAGTAAGTTTTGATGTTACATCTATATGTAATAAATTTTGGCACAGTAATCCTAGAGTTGGTTTGACAACTATTATTGTAGAGAAAAAGAAAATTGAATAATGATTTTTAAGAAAATCTGTGATTAAAAGGTAGGAAAAAATTATTGGTATACGTGTAAAATATTTTATTGTATCATTGAAAATAATCATGTAGTCAACCATAGAATAAATTAATGGGTGTCAAACAGACATAGTAACTATACACCACCTGCATTTAAAGGTGTTGTGGCCACTATGTCCTTGAAAGTGAAAGAACATATGAGCCTTCATGTCCCGAATTGAAAATTGCTCATTTTTGTTTGTATAAAATTAAATTTATAGTAGATTTTGAGAAAATTTTGGTGAAGTGTGTGATTGTAAAATTGATAAAAGTTGTGGATCCAATAAAACATTTGATTGAAATAAACTTGAGGAAAGACGAATTTTAAGAAATGGGGTCAAAGAAGAGCTTATGATCTTGTAACAAAATTATGTGGAAACTACTCTAGTTATTCATTTAGTTTTGTAATTCCCATTTTATAGTACCTTGATTTTTATTCCTAAAGTATTATTTTCGTTTTATCATTGCTGCCAAAATCAAAGTTCAATTACGTACCTAAAATACATAACACCACATCTAAGTGCTATCATCAACAATCGCCACTACCAAAGGCAGATGCAGGAATTTTGAACCCAGGGTTTAAAAAGTGGCCATAATACCGAGATATATGTGACTTCCACACAAGCTAGTTTGACAATAAAGAGGAATTCCACATTAGAATGAATATACACTGCATTAGAATGAACTTTAATCAACTCTAATTAACCGCGGGTGCTAAAATTCTCTTCGGCTCTACAAAATATTGAAAAATCCATTCAAACAAAAATCCAAACAAATCCTAACTTTTACTTCAAAAACTATAAAATGTGTGATCACACAAGCTAGTTTGCTACTTAAGATAAACAAATAAGGTAAATAGATAATTGCATTTGTTTACTTACCCACCCAACTGAAGGTCTGAATTCAACCAATTATCTTATCCCCATTTCTGTTCAATTTGGAACCTAAAACCTTAAAAATATTCTGACTTTAGAATTCCAATCGAACATCTGTCAATCCTCCAAGGCTTGAACATTTGAAACCTAGTCCAGTACTAGCTACAATTGAGGTATGGAGGATTTTGGTTCCTTAATTTTCCATTAGATGCAATATTTGATTTAGGTTCCTTAAATTTCCAAAAGTTTTACAAGGGATTGGGAGAGGCAGGTTGGATACTGAAAATTGAAAGAAATGGGATTCGGCAGAGGGAGAGGAGATTAGATGGATAACAGGTTTAGGGCTTTGGGCCAAAATATTTAATGTGAAAATTACACATTCTAATAGATTAAAAATTTCAATTTCATAAATAAGATACCATGTTTAGTATTTTACAAATCAGAAATCTTTTCAATTAATTAATATATTTAAAAATTAATTAAATAAAACAATTGGGAACCCATTTTCACAATCTATCTCCCGTCTCTCTCTCTCGCCTCATTTATCCCCACCCCGATTCTCTCTCTCTATCTCACCTCTCTCGTCGTCGCAACTATGCCGTCACCGGAGCACCGTCGATGCTAGGCTCCCAACACCTCTGGCCATCAACATAGTCGATTTGCAGTCATCGAAGGGGAAGAAGGACTTGGCTGTTCGCACCTCGCCTCTGTTCGCAAGAGGCAACGTTGCTGCTGTTCAAGGCGCACGACGACGTCATCGGCATTTTTAGGACTGTGGTTTGTGGTGTTTCTTTTTCTGATGAGTTTGTGTTATTTTGTGGTGGTTTTGTGATTGATAGTTTTGAGTTTGGTGTGCGATGGATTGACGGTGGTGATTACAGTGGTCGTGTGGATCGATTGTGATTTTTTTATCAGTGGTGGTATGGATCGGTGGTGGTGATTTATTGATCGGTGGTGCTGTAATTATAGTGGTGGTGATTTTGCGTTGATGTGGTGGTTACAGGTGAGGTGGTTTTATTGGTGATGGTGATGGTGTTGGTGGATCTCGTGCTGATGGTGGTGGTAGTCTTCGTAGCGGTGGTACAGAAGTTGTGGTAGTAGGCGGAATGGTGCTGGTGGATCTCATGTTGCTGGTGGTGATGAATAAGGTAGTGGTGGTTGTGGCGATTTGTTGATTTTGTGACAAATAATTGGACTCGTGACCTGAAAATTGTAACTCGCAATTTGGAAGTCACAGTTGGTCGTGGCGGTAGTTGTGGTGGTCGTGGTGGTTTGGTTGATTTGTGACTCATAATTGGATACATGAACTGAAAATTGTGACTATGAATCATAAATGTTGGTGGTGGTCACAAATTATTTGTTTGACTATGTATTAAATCGGTTAATCTGTGATCAATGAAAAAGATAAATTGTGACCGAAAAATAATATATGACCTAAAAAATTTGTAATCTATGACCTGTAATTCGATAATTTGTGACTGTATAATAAGTTGTGACTTGTAATATTTGTGATTTGTGACCAATAAATAAATCGTGATTAATAAATTTTTCGATTTGTGACTGATTAACAAACTGTGACCTATAAAATTTTTGAACTGTAATCGTAAAATAATTTGTGACATAAAATTTCTGATTTGTGACCAAGAAATAATGAGTGATGAATTAAATTGTTAATTTGTGAACAAATTATATAAATCTGTGACTTAAATATATTTAATTACTAAAATAATTAATTAATTAAAAATAATTTTTAATAAAAATCTGATTTTTGAAATTTGAAATTTGTTTTCTTGTTTTTGAAATGTGCCATAATTAATCTCTTACTTATGAAATTTCCCATATTTAATTTTCCTTTGGGTCATAAAATTTGATTTGGGATTAAGTAGTCGGGCTATTGTTTTGGTTGAACAAGGGCTGATGATTAAATGGATAAAAGCTCAACTTAAAAAATAAAAATAAATAACTTTGTCGATTTGGGCTAGGGCGAGCATAGGCTGCAATTTGGGCTAGCCAGTGACTCGATTCGCCCATGGCCACCACAGTCATATCTACCACCATCTATTGTTGTTGCACCACAACTCAAACTCTACCCAAGCAACCATCGACATGGTGAGATCTTGCACCGCCTCTTTTATTTCCTTCCCCCCAAATACTGGTCTTATAATTGTAGTGTTGCTTTTTCCTTTTGACTCCTAATATTGATTTTTATTTTTGGTGGTGGTGTGTGAGATTCTACTGGATGATGGTGCAATTGTGGCTAGTGGAGATGGACAGCAATGGGCATTGGGGAATGTTAAGTTTGGTGATTTCATTTTGTTTCTTAGTGACGGAGAATGTGGAGATGACAGATATGTTGGTCCAACGTTGAGAAATATTATGGTTTGGTGAGTTCTCTTTGTTACTTGGTGTCATGATATAACGTGTCACACCTATTACAATTTACGTAATGACTTTGGGCTTGACTTCTCAAAATAGTTCGTCACAGGTGTTATATCTTGTATAATGACATCGACAGTAATAGTGATGGTAGGATAAGGTTGTATGTTAAGAGTGTCATACTTTATGTAATGACGACATCGATGATATAACTCGATTTATGATAAAGTGTTACAAACAGTTTAATATATGTTATGAAAAAAAGTGTAGCGTAATTTTTGTAATAAGAAATTTTAATATACTCTTTGAAAATAGTTTGGTTTTAAGGGCATCTCCAACAGCATCCCCATTGCACCATAATTCATCAAGTTGCACTAAATTTTTAGTGCAGACTCCTTCAACCCATTGCATCATTTTGCACCAAAATTATTGAATACATTTTTACCATTTTCTTTTACTTTGCACCAATTTTTTAAGGGTATTCGTCCATCTATTGTACAATAGATTTTAATTATAAATTTAATAATAATAATAATAATAATAATAATAATCATCATCATCATCATCATCATGTGCTTTTGTAATAAATTTTAATCATTTACCGAATAATAATTAATTGTGAATACTATTTCGACTTTGTAATATTATGATATGCAATTTGAAACGTATTACATTATTTTTTATTATTATGATTAATTTTATTAGTTGTAGTATTTCTATTAATTGTACTATATTTCTTAAAATTTATTAATGAATTCAATATTTTGTTAACTAAACGTAATTAGTTATTTAATAATTAATGTAGTAATAAAATAAATGAATAAATAAATTATTTTTGAGATAAATAAATTATTAAGAATTTAAAAATTGAAGAAAATTATTAAACACTATTCTTTTGGTGCACTTTTGATATAATGGGTTGGAGATGATTTTCTATTTGGTGTAAAATGATGCAAAATTTGATGTAAGATTGAAGATGGTTTACATGTATCAATGGAAAAAAATCATAAGTTAGGTATTACATATGTTCCAAATCAATAACTAGACATTAAGTTTAAAGATACAAAACTCAGATTTAATTATATTTTAATTTTAAATAATAATATTATCAAATTAAATTAATCTATCCATCCCCACCCTACACTCATGCACCAGTCTTCGGCATCCATCTACTAACATCCACCTCATCGACGACTTTTTCAGTGACGAAAATGACCATCTTCGATTTAGATAGTAGAAATCGAGCGAAAAACATAGCGATCCTTAGAAAAACATCGACTGATGTGATTTACAGAATAGTTGCTGGAGCGAATAACTTTAATTCTCACAATCAAAATCTGGTTAATTGAATTTGTAACCAATTTTAACATATGATTTATGACCTGATCGAATGGTCTGTAATGACCCATGCACTTGACATGTAATCCATGACTCGATTTAATGGCTTGTGAACAAATTTTTTGGATCTGTGACCAAATCTCTTGAATTTGTGACATGTAACCTTTGCACTTAGACATGTGCCCTGACACATATGGCCGTGGCCTAATCCAATGGCAAGTGATCTAATGTCTTGGATCTGTGAACAACGACTTGATCCAATGGCCTGTAATCAAATTTCTAAAATCTGTAACCCATAACCTATGCACTTTATCAAGTGAGCCGTGCACTTTCACAGGTCGCATATTCAAGAGATTTGATCACAAAAACTCAATTGACTGTGACCTATACACAGCCACCATCACCACTGTGGACTTTGATCCACAACCACCATTATAACACTTTACCACAATCGCCACTATCGCACTACTACCATTACCACTAACAACCAAAACAACAAATAAAATCTCCAATGCCAAAAGTATCCTCTTCAATCTCTATAAATCCATTACAAAACACCAACTTTCGGCCGCCATGGTCGTCGAATTCCACCGCCAACGAACTCCCATCTTCAACACCTACTAATTTATTACAAACGTTAGCCCAAAACAACCAAATCAGACCAGAAATGGCTTCAAAACAGCAAGCAACACATAGCCTCCAACCAAATTCACACCACTCTGATGACACCCACGTTTTCATCTTCCCACCAATTGATTTTCCTCACCAAGACACCCAATTTCATCGTCTTGATTAATCAAAATCGATCCTACACATCGATGCCCATAATCAAATAATTCCCTAGTCGCCAACGATTTTTGCAAGCATGGCAACCAGCCAATTGATGGACTAAATGCATTCAAATGATGAATTCTACCCAACAACATGCAATTGAGGTCTATAATATTGTGGGCGATCCATCAATTGAACCAATTAACCAACCAATTGATCCAATTTCTGGGACATATTTTGAAAATTTCTTTTCAAGCATTAAGTCTTTTTCTTAACCAATTGACGGCTCCACTACGCTTCAATACAACAATTCTGCTAAAGTACAAAGATGATGTCAAAGAATATGGGGATAGAGAGATGTCGCCAAATTAAATTGGGGGAGAGAAAGAAAGACATGAGTGAAGTAATATTAATTTTGACTAAAAACCTGATTTATGCTCAAGTAAATCTTTAAATACCCGTTGTCGTGTAATTTCCCAAAAATAAAAAATTTCATATCTAAGAGATTAAGTATGACACACTTTAAAACTAAGAAACAAAATTTAAAATTTCAAAAATAAGATATTATTTAAATTTTATATATGAAATTATTAACTAAAAACATATTTATTGATTAAATATATTAAGATCACAATTCTATGCTATTAGGTAACAAATTATCGAATTAATTAATTACAATTTTTTTTCTATAATGAATAAAAAATTTTATACATCACAAATTATTTCACGATCACGAATAAAAATTTTTATGTCATAATTTATTCATCGGTCACAAGTCAAAAATTTATAGGTCAAAATTTATTCATCGATCACAAATCACAAATTTTATAAGTCGCAAATCAAAATTTTAAGTCACATATTATTTATTGGTCGCAAGTTATCGATCACATATTATTTATTAATCACAAAATATCCAATTTATTGATCACAATCCTCAAATAATTCGTCACATATTATTTATTAGTCACAGATGAACCAATTTATTGGTCATAATCAACCAAATAATTGGTAACAAGCATACCCACCCCATGCCATACCACCGCCACAATCACCATCCTCATCGCAACCTCACACCGCTAGATCCACCACAGCCGCCAACATCTCCCTCCCTACCCACCACCACCACTCTACTACCATTGGCACCACTATTGCCAGCACCTACACTATAACCTCCGTTGGCACCGCCACCACTCCATCACCACCACCAACAATCAAAACCTGAGATAGAATCAAATTCACTAAATCATCCAACATCTAAACCTTCAATCTACATGAGTTAGAACAAATTTTACAAATAGCAAATTTAACAAGTAGAGCATCACTGCTCACAGAGCCGAGCATACCTCTTTCTTGTCGTTACTGCGTCGCTTATGGTTGACGACATAGGTCAAAGGTGAGGCGAATTTGGCATCGCACACTCACACATTGCTAAATCTCTGTGTGTGAAAGCGCGTGCGCCTGGAACCTCCAACTCTCAGGTTCACGAGTCTTCTCTCCGCCTAATATTCTAGCCATTTTCGTGTCATTTATGGTTGTAGACATAGGTCGAAGGTGAGGACAGATTTGGGAAAGAATTTCCCAAACTCAAAGTCGATTCTGGTGCAACATAGAGATTCGCGATATATTTACGCCCCCGTTTGGCCTCCAATAATTTTCATTCAATTACATTCCATTTTTCTCTCTCCTATTTTCAACCATATAATCTTTCACAAAATTATATTACACGTAAATTGAAAATATTTTCTTCTTTTTTAACCATTCATTTAAAAAAAAAAAAAACTATTCCACCGCCCAAACAGGGGCTATGTGTGTGACTGGAGCCTCCAACTCTTGAGTTCCCTACTCGAGTCTTCTTCAATAGTAGTGCACTATTTCTGTTGGGTTGACAGTGTTGAATGTCTAAGTAGGCGACAGAGGGCACTTTCAGCTGTTGCTATTGGTGTCCAGGTGTTGTTGAAAGTAAATTGGTGTCATTTGTGCCATAGAGT
>NC_036251.1:27246084-27278896 GCF_002742605.1 Olea europaea var. sylvestris
GGGGGGGGGGGGGGGGGGGGGGGGGGGAGAGAGAGAGAGAGTGTGTATGTATGTATGTAATTTAATTATTGATTAATTATTAATAATAGACACGATGTCACTTTTTTAAGTTAAGTGTCACTTTTTATTAACAAGTGACATATAATGTCACTTTTATTTAAAAAAGTGATGTTTGTTGCTCAAGAAATGAAAAATTTCAAGAAAGTGATAGAAAGAAAAAAGAAGTAATAAGTACAGTGCAAAATTAAGTGACACAATGTCACATTTTATATTAAAAAAAGTGATGTACAATGTTAATTTTATTAATAATATGATGTTTGTTACTTAAAAAAGTGACGAAAATTCAAAGAAAGTGATAGAAATTTTTAAAAAAAGTAACAAACATTAAAAAAAGTAACAAATTTTTAAAAAAAAAAGAAACAAAAATTGAAGTGAGACTTTACACACACACACTAGTTTTTGCCCGTGCATTAAGGTAATGTTAATGTATTAAATGTGTTGGATTCTCGTGAATTAAATATGTAACTTTGAGTTAATAATGATTACGCTGGGAAGAAATTTATTCTAAATATAAATATACAAAAGAGACTTACTAAGTTGCATTATTGCAGAACGTAAAAAAATCCATTTACATGTTAAATAAGGACAACTAATTACTAAAAGTAGAAGAAATGTGCAAAGAGACTTGCTAAGTTGCATTATTCCCGAACATAAATCCATTTACATGTTAAATAAGGACAATTAAGTTACTGGAAGAAGATAAATAATCCAAGTTTTGTCTAATTTGTGCAAGTATTTAAACTGTAGATGGAGTTTGATGTGGTGGTGTCGATAACATCATCGATGACATTAACCATAATCTCACTGTAGTCCTTTGCCATTCTATCTGCAAAGTAGTTATTATCAATGGCTTTGTTTAAAACCATATAGTATGAAAATATCATTTATTCTATTATCTAAACTACGTATTGAGTAATGAACATAAGGAAAGTACTTTTAATGGTGTTTGTGAAGGCTTCAAGCTTACTTAAAAGAATCTTCCATGTCATAGAAGTGATCGGCATGGTGACAATTATCCCAATTTTTGTCATTATCAATTAAACAATGGAGTCGAGAGACAAGGAAGGGCTGGTAGCAACATGTTTTTATATTCAATTATTATCTCACCAAAGTCTAACTTTCGTTAGAAAGAGAGTTGACCGATCACTCTACCTAATTGGGAAAAATAATAGTCAGAGTTCAATAAATAGCTACTATTGATGAAAACTTACTAAGTTACAATATCATAGTCCATTATTTAGCAGAGCGGTACTTTGATAGTTACTAATCTGATGATTCATGTCTGACTTTCACAATATGGGGAAAAAAGAGAGTAATACTTGGCAGAAAATAAAGGTACAAATTGCATCATTTTAAAGCAAATGTTCTAAAAATTATACCTATTTACAACAAAAGAGTGGTAGATAATTCTAAATGAAACCAGACAAAAAATAATTGAGGAAGCTATAAGCCGGACACTTCTAGTTTTATTTATTTGACCTTAGGTGAATAATTTTTATTTATTTATTTTTTAACATGACTCCAAGCTCCTAACTAACTTGTTTGCGTGCAAAAAGAATTTGAGTTGACATTAGGTCTGGAAATGGAAAGATTATATAGATTAACTGAAAACAATGAAAACAAAAGAAAGAAGCCGTCAAGATCAAGCCTCTTTAAGGTATAAAGAAGCATCGATAGGTCGTAAGCAGTAATTTTTTCGATTTTCTCTAGAAGGAAACCCGAAATACATGCCTGCTCGAAAGTTAGAAACATGATTATAACTGTTACGCTCCTAACTGAACCACTTCGGAAAGCCCACCACCACATCAGGCCAGGCGTGGAACGCTCATCCGATGTGGTTCCCCTAAGTGGTTCCGATGCCACTTCACCAACGGAGATGACCTGCTATCACACCACGAGGCATAGATAATTCTGTAGGACTGAACGAAACGCCCTAACCCCCTGAATCCGAGGTGAAATGAATCCCGTGGACCTTTGAGGATCCGCTGCCGATTTCAGAATGAGATCTTTGTCAAAATCTTTTTTGTCTCTAAGATTTAAAGTGATTTGACGTTTCCATGAGGCTAATTGATGTGACCTATCAACTTTATGTCAACTCAACTCAAGAGAAGTAACTACCCGACCACTCTACAGATGCAGCTGATTGACGCCTTTGAACAGACGCCTCATACCGTTCAGATGTATACACGTATCTCACATCCAACAGCTCTCCTCACCTATAAATACCTAAGGTTTGGCAAGAGGCAAAGGTAGTGAAACTCTTCCTATTTAGCACTCCATAGCAAGCAAATATATATTCTCCTCCCCCACTATTTTGCACAACCTTGGTAATGTTTCGATCACCTGAGCCTAACTTGACCGTCGGAGTGTATACGGTCGCCGTCGTCCCCGCTGGTCCCGGCCGTGTGCACCTGACCGTGCGTTGATTGTGCACAGTGAGGAATACGTGGAGTGGCTATCGGTTGGCCACGTGGAGGATCTAATTTTCGAGGTCAACAGATTGACGCCGTCTGTGGGAACACTTCCCCGTTCAAAGTTCTACATTCTCCACTGGAGAAAACGCTGGAAAATTAGCGACTTACCCTGAAAAGGGCACGTTCTTGAAGAAGAACAAAGTCGGCTTATATCCCGAATTCTTATCACCCTTGAAAAAGGAGATAGAATGAGTTCCAGTCATGAAGACGACAATCCCATGAGAGAGGCCTCCGAAGAAGAGGTGCTCCATAACAATATCACTCACCAGAGACCCCATCACCGGCGTCGCCGAGGTGCAAGAACAACCATGTTTACTGAAGGGATGACTCAAATAGCTAGAGGCATGAAAGACATCACAGCTCAGAACATGGCAATGCGTGAACTTCTCATACAAGCCCAAGGTCATTAGGGCTATCAAATGCCCCAAGGATCTTACCCAGTGCAGGAAGCCTCTGTATCTCGTTCCCGAGGCCATATGAGCCGGCACACAGAATGCCTCCTCGAAAGAGAAGTGGATGCGAAAGCCACATTCTATGTGCAAGGAAGCCAGCAAGCAGAACCACAGCTAGGGGACAATTTTCCTCAAGAATACAAGGAACAAAGGTCAGTAAGCGTCTTCGACCGAATAGGGCAAGACCCTAGTAATAGGGCCCGCTCAGTGCGAAGATCAGTTCGGCAAGACCAAGAACAAGAACAGACACCTCCTCCTAGAAATAGAAGGGATAGAAGAAACCTAGTCGATTGGGGAAGCCGAGGAGAAGCACCTCAACCTCCCCAGGATATTCGAGATAATGAAGGATCCGATGGGCCTTGTCGATCTTATGAAATCGATGGCGATGATGATAACCTGCCTTTTTCAAGGGAGATCCGAAGCTTCCTAATGTCGGCAAACTTCATGCCCCCTAAGATCCCCAAGTATGAAGGAAATGGGGACCCGGAGAAGCATCTCACCAAGTACATGACACAGATGAGCCTCAAGGGAGCCTCGCCTGCTTTGAATGCAGAGCCTTCTACTTAACCCTGGGTGGAGCTGCCGAAGTGTGGTATAGCAGACTTCCTCTCCTGAGCATTAGGAGTTGGCCAGATTTGAAGAAGGCATTCTTCAACTAATGCCTCTGATGCAGGGAAGGAGAGGCTCCAGTGCAGCGCCTGCAAGATATGAGGTAGGCCCCTGAAGAGACGCTGAAAAGCTATTTCGCCAGGTTTACAAACGAAATCACATACTGCAAACAGGTTACTACCAGAGAAGCCCTTTCAGCTCTGAAAGGCAGCCTCAACATGAACACTTTGTTCTGGAGGGACGTGTGCAGCAAGAATCCTGCCACCTATGACGAACTAGTGGAAATGATGAGAGTAGAAATTTTCAGTGAAGAAATGATTGATCACCGAAATCATGTCGCGCAAGGACTCCTTCCGCCTCAGAGGTAGGTAGGTCGAGGACCTGCAGCGCACCTTGTCACTCAGCAATGGACTCAAGCAGGTCACACGATAGCTCCCACCTTCGGACAGGCACTGGCTTCCGCCACATTGAATGCAGTGCCGGTATTAGCATACGAGAATGCTCTTGGTGAAGCAGGACCATCCGGAAGAGCTGATAATAAGAAGAAGAAAAAGCGATCAAACAGGCCCTTAGAAGGGGCAAGATTCTGCACTTTTCATCAACTCTATGGGCATGACACTAGTGAATGCCGAGACGCTAGTCGACGTCCAGATTGAGGCAACCGACATCCTTCCAGCAGGAGCGAATATCCTGGCAGATCTGCCTCCCCGAACAGGGGAGAGAGGGCATAGAGAGTAATCACCCCGGAGGAGAGAATCAAGAGACCGAGGACAGTCTGGACAGAGAAATTAGGCCCCATTCTCTGGGAGCCAAGTCATCAGGGAGATCGACACAATCATCGGGGGACTTCACATCGGTGGCAACACCATGAACGCCCAAAGGACTTACACAAGGGAAGCAAAGAAACCGCTAATGATTACCTACATTGTCAACGAGTTACAAGCGGCCAATAAGATGGCTCCAATCACTTTCTCCCAGGAAGATGCAGAAGGAGTTCACCACCTCCATTGTGACACATTGGTTGTAAGGGCCATAGTGGCTAGAAACAGACTCAAACGCATGCTCGTCGACAACGGAAGTTTGGTGAACATACTGTTCGGCTCCACCTTCGACAAAATGCAAATTGAACATGGATTGATCCCCATGACCAACCCACTATTCGAATTTACTGGAGACAACATCGTCCCGCGAGGGCGGATCACTCTGCCCGTCGAAATGGGTTCAGCACCCCTAGTAGCCCAACACTTCATGGAATTCTTAGTCGTAGACCACAGGTCGGCCTATTATGGAGTATTGGACAGACCCGCTTTAAAAGATCTTTGGGTCATCACATTCATCCACTACTTATGTATAAAATTCCCAACTGAACATGGGATTGCTACGGTCCGAGACGACCATATGGGCTCCAGGGCAATGTTACTTGAACTCTCTGAGAAAGTCGGAGCCCCAAAATGTTAAAGTGATCATAACTGAAGTTGCCAACGAAACCAATATGGACGTGAAAATGCTCGACGCCCTTAACAAGGCATACCTCCGAATAAGAGGAAGATGTCGACATGGAAGAGGTCTCCTGAACAAGGACACCCTCTTGATGAGTTAGATTACCGGATAATTGACTCTGAACCAAATGCAACCTCGATGGAAGAGTTAGAAACTTTCTCCTCCAACCCAGAAGACCCTAGTCAGGTCTTGCGAATAGGGAAGGCACTGCCCCCTGAAGCAAAAGAGGAGATGATAAACTTCCTGAAAAAGAACTTAGATATCTTCGCCTGGAAGCATGAGAACATGGTGGGAATAGATCCAAGGATCAGTTGCAACCATCTTAACGTCAACTCCTCCTGTGCTCCTCATCGATAGAAAAGACGTGCTCTCAATCCAAAAAGGTACGAAGCTCTGAAAGACGAATTAAGCAAGCTTAGTCACAGTGGTTTCATAAGGAAAGCCATATACTCGAAGTGGATATCCAACCCGGTCCGGGTGAAAAAGCCCAGCAGGAAGTGGAGGGTGTGCGTAGATTTCACCAGCTTGAATAAGGCGTGCCCTAAAGATAGCTTCCCACTTCCAAGAATAGACCAACTTGTGGATTCCACTACTGGACATGAACTATTGAGCTTCATGGATGCGTATTCGGGGTACAATCAGATACCCATGTTTCGACCTGATGAGGAAGCTATGTCGTTCATCACAGACAGAGGACTCTACTACTACAAAGTCATGCGCTTCGAATTGAAAAATGTCGAAGCCACATATCAGATGCTGGTCAACATGATGTTTGCCGAACTCATTGGCAAAACCATGGAGGTCTACGTGGACGACGTGCTAGTCAAGAGCCTCTAGGCAAGCGAACACGTAAGTCACCTCGACCAAACTTTTTAGCTACTTAGAAAATATAAGATAAAGTTGAATCCCCTCAAGTGCACCTTTGGGGTGGCTTCGGGTAAGTTCTTGGGGTATATTGTTAACCAAAGAGGAATTGAAGCCAATCAAGTAAAGATTACGGCCTTGCTGAAAATGAGGTCACCTCAGAAATCGAAGGAGGTCCAAAGCCTCAATGGTCGAATAGTCGCACTCAGTCGCTTCATCTCCAGGGCCACTGATAAGAGCTTACCCTTCTTCAAGGTGCTTAAGCAAGGGAAGAAGTTTCAATCAACTTCTGAGTGCGAAGAAGCCTTCTAAACGCTAAAAAAGCACCTCGAAGAGGCACCCCTTTTGTTAAAACCTCAGCCAGAAGAGTCTCTGCTGCTGTATTTGGCGATATCGGACGTTGCGATCAGCGTCGTTCTAGTCAAAGAAGAAAATGAACGACAGTTGCCAGTATACTACGTCAGCAAAACACTCCTCCCGGCTAAAATATGGTACCCAGATATGGAGAAATTGGCACTTGCCCCATCACTGCCTCAAGAAAACTGAGGCCATACTTCCAGGCCCACTCGATCGACGTTCTTACCAACTTCCCATTGAAGCAGGTGCTGCAGAGAACAGACACATCAGGACGCCTACTAAAATGGGCAATCGAGTTCAACGAGTTCGACATATTGTTCCGATCTCGACATGTTATAAAGGGCCAGGCTCTTGCAGATTTTGTGGTCGAATTTGCCAAAACCCCTAAAATGGAGGCAATAATGGAACCAGTCGAACCCCCAACCTGAAAACTGTTCGTAGATGGATCCTCAGTAGAGGCAGGCTCCGGGGCAGGAGTCTTGGAAAGCCCAGAGGTTCACAAGCTAAATTGCGCAGTAGGTTTTGGCTTCAAAGCTTCGAACAATGCTGTTGAATACGAAGCCCTTCTAGCAGGCTTTAGACTAGCAAGAGAGATGCAGGTCAGAAGGCTCGTAGCCAGCAGCGATTCTCAGCTGATAGTGAATCAGGTCAGTGGAAGCTTTGCGGCCAAAGATAGCGGTATGGTCGCATACTTGAAATTGGTTCTGGACCTAGTCTCCCAATTTGAAAGGTTCGAACTGATTCAAGTCCCACGCCTAGAGAACACACACTCAGACGCCCTCTTAAAATTGATCAGCAAGAAGGATTCTGAGTTATTAAAAGTTGTCCCTATTGAACACCTAGCGAAGCCCTCTATTTCCGGAGGAGAAGAGATACTTTGGATAGAAGGCACCCCATTATGGATGCAGCCCGTCATCACCTATCTAAAGGATCAGACACTATCTACTTTCAGAAGCGAGGCAAGGAAGTTGAGGAGAAGGGCTGCGCACTTCGTCCTGAAAGAGGACGCGCGCTACAAAAGAGGCTTCGCCTCACCACTTCTCAGATGTGTCGGAGGCGAAGAGGCCGCATATATACTTAGGGAAAATGATGAGGAAATCTGTGGAAATCACTCCGGAGGAGCGGCCTTGGCACACAAGGTTCTCCGTCAAGGCTACTTCTGGTCGATCCTGAAAATGGATGCTTACCAGTTTATCCAGAAATGTGACAAGTGCCAGCGCTTCTCAAATATTCAAAGGCAGCCTTCTCAGAACCTCTCTGTGGTAACCAGCCCCTGGCCATTCGCTAAGTGGGGCATCGACTTCATTGGTCCACTTCCTAAAGGAAGAGGAAGCGCGACCTTCGCCATTGTGGCCATTGATTACTTCACCAAATAGGTCGAGGCTGAACCTCTTGCAAAGATTACCGAGGCAGACACTACAAAATTCGTCCGAAAGAATATCATTTGCAAGTTTGGTATTCCTCACTCCTTAGTGTCCGACAATGGGAGACAGTTCGACAATCGAAAAATGCGAGAATTGTGTGACGAACTGGGGATAAAAAAGGATTTCTCAACGCCTCATCACCCGCAAGCAAATGGACAAGTTGAGGTAGTAAACAAAACCATTAAGCATACCCTGAAAAGGAAGCTTGACACATCAAAGGGGGCTTGGGTCGATGAACTTCTCCACGTCCTCTGGGCAATCCGAACCACAAGCCGAACTGCAACTGGGGAACCACCATTCTCAATGATCTATGGGGCCGAGGCCCTGAGCATGGTCGAGGTTGGAGTCCCATCACACCGCTGAATACACTACAATGAGAACAGTAACGATGAGGCCCGGGTGAATGAACTCCACCTCCTTGAAGAAAGGAGAGATACCTCCCAAGTGAATTCGGCAAAGTATCATAGGAAGATGACCCGCTATTACAACTCTAAGGTCAGAAATTGAACTCTTCGCCTAGGAGACCTTGTCCTTAGGAGGGTCTTCCAATCATCAAAGCCAGCTGGGTCGGGAGTGCTTGGACCGAACTGGGAGGGTCCTTATCGCATCCGCAGGAAATCCAACCTGGCACTTTCCAAATTGAAGACATGGCAGGGAAATCACTACCTCATCAATGGAACATCGAACATTTAAGGAAATATTATCAGTGATGAGTTTTTGTTCCAATCCGATCTCGATGTTGTCTAATAAGTGTGTGTCTCGATCCGATCTCATTTGTAATTTTCCTATCTTACTGAGCGCTGAAAATGTCTCGGTAATAGATAATGTAACTTTTTTAAGTATTGATGCTTCGGTTCTTTGTCACATTGGTTATCAAATTGTTACCTTAGTCCCTCAGTATTATTACTTAAGTGATCCAATCTTCTGATTATTGTTAAGAGACGCTTGGTGATTACTTAAGTGGTCCGATCTTCTGATTGTTGTTAAGAGACGCTTATTCTTGAAAGTTTGTCATTCATATATGCGTAAACAGATCGATACGGTAAAAAAGTAGAAGCAATAACACTTTGAATTTTTTCATTTCATTCACTTCGAATTTACAAGAGGCCGAAGCCATTACAAAATAAGCTCTACTCTACGGGAGGCTCATCCCCGCCAGCCTCTGCCTCGCCAGCCCTGGGACCTGCTGGAGTGTCTTCTGTAAGCCTATCAGGCCAACCTCCAGTAGGTCCCCTGAACTCTGTCTCTAAAGAGGAGATGTCTAAAGTAGGGTGGACCTCTTTCAGCCTACCCAATATGCCTTAGGCACTCCAGGAGGCCCAAAAATTTGCAAAGTCATCGTACAGGGGATGTTCCTCGAAGTTGTCAATGAAATTTTAAACAGCCACTTCCCCTGCCGACTTCAGTTCCGCATTCAAGGAGGCAATTTCCTCAAACTGGCCTCCGTCCTCTGCCTCAGCTCATCTTTCTCTTTATTGGAGGCCTCCAGAGCCTCCGTGGCGAGTTGGTGGTACTTGTTGGCATGATCCACTCTTTGGGTCATGGCAGCCACTTAGCACTCCACTTCATAGAGCTCCTTCTTCAGCTGCTCTATATCTCCAACAGCAGCTGCCAGCTGGGCCTCAGCCTCCGTCCTCCTTTTCTTTTCCTCCGCAGCCTTGGCCCGGGCCTCCCTCACCTTCCCCATATTGCATCGCCTCTTCAAGGCGCTTGGTGAGGTCCTCCCTCTTGGCGTTGAGGTCTTTCACCAAACCCTCGAGCTGGATGCTGGTGCTCAGAGCCCGGGCCACATAGATACTATTGGCCGCCACCAAGTCCCCGGTTGTGCAAAAGGCGGTGTGGTCCCTCCATTCTTCAGTCCAATACTTATTGTGGACTACCGCGCACTGCAGCCGTTTCTGGGAGGAGAGCCTCCAGTACTTCTTTAACTGGCTTCTCAAAGTTCGAGTCCAAGAAGTCCACCTCCTTTGAGGGATGGGCTCTTTTCTTCTTAGGCTACCCCGGCACCTGGGCGAGAGGGATGGCAGCAAGTGGCTGCTTGGCCGGGGCAGGGGGAGCCTCTGATGACACGGATGTCCTCTCCGGAATGGCCACCCCGGTAGGAATTGTGATTTGCCTCAGAACGGGGGGTGGCCTCACCACCGTTGGCCGCTTCGAAGGGGTAGCAGGTTTCTTGCCCTTCCGAAGCAGATTCGCCTCTGGATCCTCAAGCACCTCCTCCTCCGTTGAAGGTGGGAGCCTCTTGCTGGCATCCACTAAGTCCTCCATCTGCTTCTTGTAAGAGGAGGATGAGGTCTTCAAGGCCCTTGCCTTGGCCATCATCTTCTGTATTGTTTTGAAGTCGGGCTGGAGAGGCATCTTTTTATTGAAGTTATCTGTAAGAAACAAGTAAATTAGTACAAGTGTAAACGAATCAAAAATATTCAAAGGTATTCGCTTCGATACATTACCTTGTGAGGCCATCAGGTCATGCGTCACAAAATGGAGGTTCTTTTTGATTAGCCGATGGAACGATCTCTTCTTCGAAGGCAGCTGATAGATCACGCAGATGATTTCGAAATCGTCGGAGGACAGCTCGCACTGAGAAAGAGTGCCTTCAAAAAAGAATACGATTGTTAGCTATAATCTGAAACCAAAGAGAAACAAAAAAGAAATACAGCTACAATACTCACTAAGTGTCGAGTACTTCGTGGGGACCGTAAGAGGTGCCAAGGGGTCCTCCTCCATCGTATCCCATCTCCCGGCAGCCCAGCACCACGAGCCTTTCCACTCCTTGATGGAGCTCGACAGATCGAGCACGAATGGATTGTGGGAACCGCAAGAGGTCAGGTAATACTAGCCCCTGGTCTTATCCCCCTCGGCTGTTACTTTTGGAATATAGAGGGTCTGAAAAACAGAGAAGGGCATCTCCACTCCTAGTGACACCTCTTTCCATAACATCCAGGAGCCCACCATCTGGCTCTAGGAGTTCGGATTCAGTTGGGTCGGTGCTAAGCCATAAGACCTAAGCACCATTCGGAGAAATGGGTGAATTAAAAGCCTAAGGCCAGCCCTAAGGATCGCCTCACTTATCGCCACACACCCTGGCCTAGGGTAGCAGGCCCTCTCGTCAGGCTCGGGGACAATCAGGTCTATGCTATCCGGTATCCTATATTCAGTCCTAAGTCTTTTTAGGTCGGCCTCCTTTAGCTTGGAGGGGTAATCCGACGCCCCCCAATGCACGGAGGTATCTACTGGGCTATCCAGCCTCTTCCAAATATTCTCCCCCCAAGTATCACCTCGGCTACTTAGGAGGAGGTCGCCACAGTGGGCTCGTCCATCCGTACTAACTCCAGCCCCCTCCCCGAACTAGCACTACCCTCGGAAGCCATTTTCAGAAAGGAAATATCTCAAAATAGTTACTAAAACTTACGAGTTTGAGTGTTCCCCAGTCGAAAATGGTCAAAAAGTGGCGTGTGGTCGCCGAAAAATCAAAGTTCTCTATGGAAATGCTTGGAGAATGCCAAAAATCGCAAAGAGATTTGAGAGTAATGGGATTTTTTGTTTTCGCAAGAGTGAAAGCTTCAAAAAATGCTCAAGTCCGCCTTTTATAGAGTGCTCCAACTAATCCCCACCGTTGAATTCAAATGCAATCAATCTAGGCCGTTGAAATGAAATGCAAGATTTGATTTACGCCTAAGATTTCGCTGTGACCCTCACGCTCGCATATAACGCGTCGCCTCGGTCACCACCAGTCGTCAACAATAAGTAGTCGCAGCAGCCTTTTAGGATAATGGGCGCTGCACCCAATTGTCACCTTGGAAATACGCAACAGCTATCAAATCATTTAATGTCATATACGCCCATTCGGAATGATCTCCTTACTCAACTTTACAAAGTTTAGGCGCACCTGACGCGAATTCACCCGTGGGTCATCACCTCGGTCACTGCGGTCCCTCCTAAACTTTACAAAGTTTTGGCCATCTTCCAACGCGTCGTCCTCTGTGGGTCAGCGCACTAGTGGTAGATGAGCTCTTCACTCAACTTTACAAAGCTTATGCGCACCTGACGCAGAGTCCCCTGTGGGTCATCGCCTCGGTCGCTGCGTTCCCTCCTAAGCTTTACAAAGTTTTGGCCATCTTCCAATGCGTCGTCCCCTGTGGATCAGCGCATCGGTGGTAGATGAGCTCCTCACTCAACTTTACAAAGGTTAGGCGCACCTGACGCGGAGTCCCCTGTGGGTCATCGCCTCCGTAGCTGCGTTTCCTCCTAAGCTTTACAAAGTTTTAGCCATCTCCCAACGCGTCGTCCCCTGTGGGTCAGCGCACCGATGGCAGATGAGCTCCTCACTCAACTTTACAAAACTTAGGTGCACATGACGCGGAGTCCCCCTTTGGTCATAGCCTCAACCGCTGCGTTGACCATCTCCCCACACATCGTCTAGCTCGTTAGCACCTCATGTAAATTTTCTCCCTCACACAGTGGCGAAGATTTAGCGCATCTGCCTATGATCAACGCTTCGTTGAACACAGAAAATCAACCCTCAAGTTCTCACAAGTCACGATCCCCAACCCGAGGCGCACATACCCGATCGGGAAGACAAGTCCACCCATGATATAAATATTCATACCCGGACTTGGGAGACCACTGTTACGCCCCTAACTGAACCACTTCGGAAAGTCCACCACTATATCAAGCGAGGCGTGGAACGCTCATCCGAAGTGGTTCCGATGTCACTTCACCAATGGAGATGACCTACTATCACACTACAAGGCATAGATAATTCTGCAGGATTGATCGAAGCGCCCTAACCCCCTGAATTCGAGGCGAAATGAATCCCGTGGACCTCTGAGGATCCACCGCCAATTTCAGAATGAGATCTTTGTCAAGATCTTTTTTGCCCCTAAGGTTTAAAGTGATTTGACGTCTCCATGAGGCTAATCGATGTGGCCTATCAACTTTATGTTAACTCAACTCAGGAGAAGTAACTACCCGCCCACTCTACAGATTCGACTGATTGACACCTATGAGCAGACGCCTCATACTGTTCAGATGTATACATGTGTCTCACATCCAACGACTCTCTTCACCTATAAATACCCAAGGCTTGGCAAGAGGTACAGGTAATGAAACTCTTCCTATTTAGCACTCCATAACAAGCAAATATATATTCTCCTCCCCACTATTTTGCACAACTTTGGTAATATTCCGATCACCTGAGCCTAACTTGACTGTCGGAGTGTATACGACCGTCGCCACCTCCGGTGGTCCCGACCGTGTGTTGATTGTGCGCAGGGAAGAATACGTGGAGTGGCTATCAATTGGCCACGTGGAGGAGCCATTTTCCGAGATCAACAATATCCTAAGATTCTAGTTGTCCAAAGTTGGGGATGACTCTTTTGTAGAAAGGCTAAAGGTCCATGCAAAAACATGATAATCAATAATTTAGGCGTATCTTAAAACCAAGCACTACAGTTGTACATGGAGTGCGAAGACAATTTTAGGTAGAAAAAAATTATTTCTTTTGGTTAATATGTTAGAGGTACAAGATATACACACCAGAAGTTTCATGTAACACATCATTCTTCAAAGTCTTGACGAAACAATCTATTGTACTTCTATATGCAAAATCTCCTATCATCATTGACGTCTCTTGCCACAGAGAACCATTTTTGAGTAATATCAACTGCAAGGGAGCACAATCAAAAAAATGCAATTTCTTATACATTTCTTCTCTCATTTTCCCTCTAAGATACAAGAAAAATAATTTGCCAAAATGAAGGAAAACTATATCCGTACTGAATTTATGGTGCTGTGAATGAATAAGATACCACGTCAATTGGAGAACCTACGCAGATTGTGAAAAAACCAAATCCTAAATCGAGTAAAAGATGTGGGAGAACATTGTCTGTAAATCTTGTGATTTTCAGAATTGTCTGCAAGGCAGATAAGAAAGAAAACATGACAATTTGAAATGAAAATGAATTGTTATATGTTAAAAGAAGGCGAGAAAGTAGAAAGGTTATGAAGTGTTCAATTTTGGGCTTGCCTGCTTCACTTAATCATAACTGGCTAATTCAACAGCATTTATGATGGCATTACGTGCAACGTGCTGGTATTCCTTCATAGATTTCCCCCAAAAAAAAGTTATGGGAACAAGTTAATAGGATATTCATTTTCTAAAGAGCGAGGAGGACAAAGCGAAATAAGGCAAAGAAAGACTTATCTTTCTATTATAGAGTAAGCATAGATTATACAAACAAGTATGTTACAAGTTACTTCTTCCTAAAAAACTCGTGATCATTTTTTTGTGTGACTTTAATCAAACATTGGTGTGTGCTAAAACGATGAAATGAAATTTATTTTTTTGCAACCAGATCGAGCTTTGTTAAATCAGTGTACCTGTCCCTCTTCAACCTGATCTATTAACATCTCATCAAAACGTATTTAGGCCATAATAACATAAGCCCCAACAATTTCAATAGTCGTTCTCTTGCTACATCCATATTTTCGTGGGTATTTTTATTTTGTATTTTATCGATTTTAGTACATCTGAAGATAATCCTATCCCTCATTTCTTCTACTTAAATCATGTAGAGATTATATCCTTTTAAAATCCAACACTCATTACCATAGGGTAACCATTATAATAAGCAATCAGTAGTATTTTTAGAAACTTTGTAATTATATAAAATCCCTCCAACAATTTTTCAAATCACCGAAATTTCTAATTTTCTGTGCATTGTCTCCTTTACTCATTGACGACTTCCTTATTTGTAGACATTCTACCCCTATTTGGCTCCTATTGAATATAGTTATCATCATACGTTCTTTATTTGTAAAATAATCACTCAAACTAAAATAATGTTTGATATATAAATTATGAGCTCCAGTAATTTGGGTTTTTAATCCATGCACGAAGGGAACATTTATCCTATTCCTAGAAAATACATTTCAATTATAGCAACAAAAAATTGAGGTCAACTTATTTTTCATATTGATATTTTAACATTTGAAAAAATTTTATATATAAAAGAAATTCGATCATTTTTAAGAATTTTTTTCTCATTGTTATTTTTTCCTCGTGATCAATTAATTTTTTTAAATAATCTAATAAATTTTTTTTACCTCATTTAGAAAACTTCCTAGTAAACTTTTAATTTTTTAATGTCAAAAATATATGTGTCATATATGAAGATTACATTTTCATTTATCATTTTAAATAATTAATCAAATTTGTAAATTTATTAAAAAAATTGAATAAATATTTTGACACGTTAATAACTTAATATTACCTAAAAAAAATAACATTGCCTGTGAAATTGGAAAACTAGTTTTATGTAAAAAGAAGAAACATTGGGTTTATGGAAACACGAGGAAATACCTCTAGATAGCCTAAATAGAAGGGAGGTTTGTTAGATTAGACCAAAAAATATAATCATTTGAGAAATAGCCTTTTAACAATAATTTTTCCAAAAATACCCCTCATTGAGAAATTGCAATCAAAGCCACTACAATGTATAAAAACCTTCAATTAGGTCCTCAAAGAAATATAGATAAAAAAATCTTTAATAAATTTAAACCCAAATATTATACAAAAGTTTATTGATCTAAAAATGCAACAGAAAATGAATTAAAATATTTAGAAGAAGATCTAAAAGGATTTTTTACAGAATATTTAGATTCAAAATTAAAAAATAAAAATGTTTCTATAGATAATAGTACAATCAAAACTGAAAATGATATATATAAACTAATTCTTAATATGAGAAGAAGAACTAAAGAACTAAATATAATTATTGAAGAAAATGTATTAATAAAAAATAGTGAATTTTATAAATTCTATTGTGATATTTTAAATACTTATGAAGATTTTAATTGGCTCAAAAATCTTAACCCCTCCGCTGCACACTTCGATGAAATGGTATCAGAGCCATGTTACGAACCAAAAATTATGATGAATATAGTAGATGAAGAAAATATAATTGAAAAATTTTTGAAAAAAGTTGAAAAACATAAAAAACCTAGTTATCCCTATTTACCTAAAAACACTACAAATGAAAGTTTTAGAAATATACACAAAAGATTAGAAAATCTGGAATATAATTTACAAGTAGGAAACGCTCTTTTAGATAAAAGTCTTAAAGGAAAAGATAGGATTATAATTAATCCACCTCAAGATTTTAGGATAACACAAAAGGAAAATAATAAAAGGAAAAAACATGAGGAAAAACAATATATGATTACAGATGTAGAAGAAATAGAACAAAAATTCTTAGAATCTATAGGTGAAGAGTATGAAGAATATAAAAAATAGTTAGAAGAATTAACTGAAAAAATGGAAAATACAAAGATGAATACTAATCCATCTTTAAGCCAGAATATAAAAGTAGAATTTAGTAGTGATGAAGAAACTGATTATCCTTATGGTACCCCAATACCTAATAAAGATGATATTTACCAATATAGAAAAGCACAGAAAAGATATACTGGAAACGTAAGAAAACAGTCCATAAAAGAAATAGACCCAATGAAATCTTATAATGAACCAATCCATACGATAGGAATGTGGTTAGATTTAGATTGTGTAGATAAAAATAAAGCTATTGAAACATGGATGAAAAGTACAGATTTAACAATACAATTTAATAAATGGGATACATATACAGCCTTTGGATTTATCGAACATACATTCAGAGGAATTGTTTCTGAATAGTGGAGAAAATTACCAGAAATTATTAAAGGAAGGATAAAGTATGGAGCAGGTAGAACTGAAGTATTAGATAATAGAAATACTTTAAATGAACAAAATATACAGGAAATATTAAAAAGATTTGAAAAAAATCTTAAGAACAGAATTCTTAGGAGATAGATATACTTCTAATGATGAAAAAAAAACAAGATGAATATAATCAAGGAATGATTGCAATGGAAAATTTAAAGATATGTGATATGTGTGAGCTAGAAAGATACACATGTAAATTCGAAGAAATATACTATATACTAAATCAAGGAGATTATCAGGAAAATAAACCTATACTAAGATCTTATTTTACTAAGTTACAATTCCCATGGGAAATTAAGTTATTAGGAGAATATGAGAAATTATTACCTCTAGGAGAAGATGAATGAGTAAAAATAGATAGTCTTGGAAGTAGAATTGAATTTACAAAAAGAATGATGGCATATGGTGTAGAGAAGCTTTAGAAAATAAAAAAGCTTATAAAATAAGAAAAAATTCTTTGTGTTGTTACAAAGATGTAGGCCAAGTTGAACAATTTGGATGACATAAGAAGAAATATAAACCGTATAAGAAATATAAAAGAAAATTAAAAAACTACAAAAAATTTAATAAGAGAAATTTTAAACCACATAAAAAATATTTTAAGAAACGAAATTGGAATAAAAAATTCAAACCAAGAAACATTAAAAAATGTAGATGTTTTATTTGTAACGAAGAAGGACACATTGCTCTTCAATGTCCTAAAAAGAAAGATAGACAGAATATAAAAACTCTTAGAATTTATGAAAAATTCCAAGAAGATAGTGATATAGAACCAATTGAATATTTTGAGGATCTAAGTAGTGAATGCAGTATTATTTATGAATTAGATACATCCTCATCAGAAGAAGATTATGAGGAGATAGTATATATGAATCAGGAGATACAACAATCAGAAATAGAAATAGAGACAACTGAAGAAGTTGAAGATTCTATAGAAGGTATAAATCAAGATATCACCTTTGATATTAAAAAATACATAGGAATCACTAAGAAAATATTAGACCTACAAGAAAAAGATGTATTCCATCAAGAATTCTTAGGAATTTTACCAAGAGTAAATAAAACAATTGTAAGTATGAATTATAAAGAAATGTCAATCAATATAGAAGATACTATAGGAAAAACAAGAATTCCTATAATTACAAAAGAATGGGTAAAACAAAAATTATCAAAAATTTCAGAGAATGTAAGAAACAAATTGAAATGTATTGAATTAGGAGGAGTCCAGATAATGGTGAAAGGATTCTTTAGAGAAGGAATGAACATACCAATAGAAATATACTGTATGGACAATAGAATCTTACAAGATCCTATAGATGCTTTATTAGGAACAGTTGTTGGAAACTTAGTCTTTTAGAAGATAATATTTACAGTCAAACCAAATTATGCAATATCATTAAATGATGAAAATATTGACCAAAGTTTCAATCTATATTATAGAATTGAAAACTTGAAGATGTTACGGAGAAATAAGGCTATTAGTATGAGCATAAAATCAATTTTTGCTTTTAGTACTAGCCATCATAACAATCTAAGAAAGATAACTGATAACATTATCATACATAAAGATTTTGAGGAATTAGCACAATATATACCTCCTAGAAAATACCAAGAACTTGAAGTCACTATACCATAACAGATAATGCTTGACTTTGACAAACAAGCTAGAGAAATTAATTCTAAAGGAAAACTAATAAGAAGAAATAGTGTTGGCTTAGAAGGGGAAAATCTTATTGCAAGATTTCCCTCTAGACAAGACTCTAAGATAAGCAAACTTAAGAATTTAAGTATTGCCGAACCATCGAATTCACAATATTACATTAAGACAAGATATGTAAATCAAGAAGGATATAAGAAGAATCTTCTTGTTCTCATAGATACTGGAGCAGATAAAAGTCATGTAAATGCTAAATTTGTTAGTCATTTAATAGATTTTGAAATACCAGAACCATATATATTTAAGGATTATTTAGAAAATAATCTTGAAATAAGAAAATATGTTAAGTTCCCTCTTATACTTATAGGAGAGGATAAAAAAGAATATACTAAAGAAATAATTCTATATAAAGATGAATTATATGGAGTCGATCGTTCACCTATTCTATTAGGAATGAAATTTATTGAGAAATACGGTCCTTATAAAATCTGCCAAGGATATTTAAAAATAAGAGTTGATGATAACCCAATTATCATACCAAGAATAGATGAAAATATGAAATCATTGTTATCATGAAAAGAGTGATAAGTACTAATCCCATGAGTCCACATATTGAAATTACACTTAATATAAAAAGTTATTGTAGAATTAAATTTCATGCTTACTTAGATACAGGAAGTACAATAAGCTTGTACTTACCAAATGTACTACCATCTGAATACTGGATATACAATTCAAAAAAGATAGTCACCGCTACAACAGCAGGTGGAAATAAGGTAATATACAGCAAATATGCTACGCAAGTACCTTTTCTAATTTCTTTTAGAAAAGTATTTGTTGATATAATATACATGTCAACCACAATTGGATGTGATATTTTATTAGGACAAAATTTTCTATTAAAATATGCACCATTTACACAATATGTTGATAAGTATATGTTCACAACACCTTGTGCACATAAAATATTTACACCAAAAATAAATAAAGCTGTTACAATTGTATATACAGATATAAACCATCAGAGTTCCTCAACCCAGCGTGGTGGATATTGGAGTACAGAAAAATTTAAATCAGTTACAGTCTTAAAAATGACGACAAAAAATATGTTAGAAAAATTGAAAAATGAAATTTTTAAAACATATTCTGAAAATCCGTTAGAAAAATGGAACACTGATAAAGTAAAGGCAAAGGTAGAAATAACCAATCCAGACACTATTGTTAGAGTCAAACCCATGAAATATAGTGTAGATAACCAAAAAGAATTGCTAGAAGCCAAGTTAATTAGGCCTAGTAAAAGTCCACATAGCAGCCCAACCTTTATGGTTAGAAAATATAGTGAGATAAAAAGAGGAAAAGACAGAATGGTGATAAATTACAAAAAATTAAATGAAGTTACTAAATTTGATGGATACTACTTGCCCAATAAGGATACCCTTATTAAACAAGTATAGAACAAAAAGATATTTTCAAAATTTGATTGTAAGTCGGGGTTTTGGCAAATCATGCTTACAGAAGAAAGTAAACCACTAACTGCATTTAGTACCTCCAATCCTTTAGGACAATACGAATGGAATGTAATGCCATTTGAGTTGAAAAATGCACCACAAATATTTCAAAAGAGAATGAATGAGGGAATCAAACCAATTACTCATTTCTGTATTGTAGATGTAGATTATTTACTTATTCATTCAAATAATATTAATGAACATATTGAACATCTTGAGAAATTTTGTTATATTATGAAAAAACATGGTATTACACTTTCTCAAAAGAAAGTTGAGATAGCTAAAATAGAAATAGAATTTTTAGGATTATTTATAAAAGAAGGAGAATTGCAATTGCAATCTCATATTGGAGAAAAGTTTTAAGAATTTCCTGAAAAAATAAAAGATAAAAAATAATTACAAAGCTTCCTTGATATATTAAATTATGCTTAATGATTCATTGAAAATTGTGCCAAATTGAAAAATTATTTTCTTCCAAAATTAAGAAAAAATATAACGTGGTCTTGGGAAGAGCAAGATTGTGAAAATATAAGGAAAGTTAAAGAAGAATTAAAGGTATTGCCCAAACTTATAATACCACAAGAAGAATATTTCTTTATCATTGAAACTGATACTTCAGATTATTACTGGGGAGCAGTATTAAAGGTTAAAAAGAATCATAAATAATATAAATGTGAAAAAGATTGTTCTTGTCCTGAGATACTTGCAGGTTATACATCAGGAACATTTAAAGAAGTTGAAATAAGATATGAAACGAATAGAAAAGAACTCATTTCTATAAAAAGAGGAGTTCAAAAATATGAAGATTATTTATTACCAAAGAAGTTATTGATTAGAACTGATAATACTCAAGTTAAAGCCTTTCTAAAAAATAATATTGATCCATCTATTACCAATAAATATATTATTAGGATATAAATTTGGTTCTCATATTTCAAATTTGATATTGAATACATAAAAGGTAAAACTAACTTTTTTCCTGATTATCTTAGCAGGGATGGAGCTAGAACAATTAAGGACAAAAGTCCAAATACTTGAGATAAAAGTTTCCTATTTGGAAACACAAATTCAAAATATCCAAGATAGCCTTCGAGGCAAAAATATAGCCCTTGAGGCAGAAGTTACTTGTACCAAGTCTAGTATCCCTTCGCAGGGACTTGTAAATATTAGCGCTCTCCCCGAAGATAAAGAGAAAGAAAAGAAGGTAATAGGAACCCCCTCACAGGGAAAATTTGAACCTATTACTGGTAATGAAGATATTCAAGATATCAAAAGAGAAGGTAGCTCTTCACAGAGCCAAACTGAATCTAAACTTTCTATTGAAATGATAGATCCAAAAGATATTGTCAAAATATGCCATGAAACAAAAATTTCCAGAAAAGATAATCATGAAGAAGTAACACTTTTTATTGTTATTTTCAATATTTTATCAGATTGGTATCTGGAGATTGGAAAGTGGATGAAGACTCTCCACTATTCAACATACAACAAGATAAATTTTTATCCAGGAGCACCAGCCAACTGGGTTCAAAATTGTTTTGAGATAGGAAATATACTTTGTATATATCCTAGCAAAGATCTCAAAGAAATAGTTCAGCTTCCAGCCAACATCAGGAAAGCTGTTAAAAGATATACTGAAATCGTCAAGACAACAAATATATATGTCAGATTCTATTCAACAACCATAGAATGAGATCCTGTTCTTGAGTATATGCATTCATCGTTCTATGTGATAAAAATGAGACTTACAAATCAACATTTTTTATCAACTAATCAAAAGGTTGTTAAAAATGGTTATTAAGATATTCTAAATATGACGTCCTACAGAAGAGCAAAAGGGTACAAAGAGATATTTGAACATGTAACTCAGATAATTACTGAGAAAGAAAAAATATAGGTTTATCCATTTGAAGATCATATTATCTATTCCAATGCAAGGATGGCCACCAAAGAAGAATATATTTGTTATCTCGATCATTTATTATCTGCAATTATTTCCAACCAAGTACATGGATCAGAAGATATGGCTAAAGAACTATGCAAATTATTCTGGAACTACAGTGATCACCATTGTGAATACTGTGTTGTTGAAGATACGAATCAAGCATCTCTTAATAGTGAAGAATTCCATGCAGAATTATTTGATTCGAAAATGAAAAAGTGATGGTGACAAAAGTAGCCCTTTATCACTATTTTAATAAAGAAATTTATTAAAGAAAAATTGTGGCTACTAAAAGACAGAAGATAGTGCAAGAAAAGTCTCCATAATTGTGACTTTTCCCCACCAATTGTTACGTGTGGCAGACAAACTAAAAAGATAAGGCATCTAATTTCAAAAGGAGAGGTCCACTAGCAAGAAGATAATGAAAAAATTCGGTGGAGATAAGATGGTCTAGCTACCCAACAAAGAGAGGTAGAAAACATCTGTCAAGATAAGATTCCCAAAGGCTTCTATAAAAGGAAGCAATGAGGAAGAAGAAAGATATCTCGAAATAACTTATCTCTTAAACACTTTGAAGAAACAGATCTTAGAGATAGATATTTTGTAATCTGTTTACACCACTTGTATTCAAAAAAATATTAGATAGCTTGAAGATAGTAAAGCGTGTAATAAGGTAATTACTTATGGAGTTCTAAATTTCATAAGGTGAGTACCAAATGTATGTAAATATAGTTTGTAAGCATGTACAATTTCAGTTTATAAATATCAAAGTAAAATTTGTTATGTTTAACAAAGCTTTCACAAAAGGATTTCGTTAAATTTCTCATGATTCCTCGGCAGTACAGATAGAGATTTTAAAGGATTTTCAAAACATCGATTTTGAATGGATGTTAGCCATGCCAAAGTACCCGTCTTTGATGAATTGTTTAGGGAAAAAAGGCAGTTTTCTAACAAAATTATAGCACCTTGTGTGTGAGTTATCTTTTAAAATTTCGTTCCAAATAAGAACTTGATTCTGAAAAGAGTTTGGATGGAGGTAAAAACATGGACTCTAGATACTGTGAGATAGCACCTGTGGAAATACGGCTAGTTCTCTAGGGTGAGAAATGCAACCTTAATTGAAAAGTCTTTTGCGGAAGCAGTTGTGGACACAAATAATTTCAAAAACATTTTAAATCTTTACTTGATTCAAAAAATTGATTAAGTAGTGCAAATCATCTATAAGAGCATACTGGAGGGAAAGCCTGTTTACTTCCACTTGATTACTGTAAGTTATTTACTTGTTTTTACATGCTTATGCTTTAATTTTTTTGATGAACAATTCACAAGCATCCACTTTCACTACTAATGATGATAATAATCTTATTTTATTTTTAGATGAACAAGATGTTTCGTTTTTATTTAAATTAGATGAAAAATCTGAAGATATATTTTCTGTTGGTAAAGAAAAAATTGAAGAAATATATAGAGATATAGATTATAATTGTAGAAACAATATAAGATTTGATTCTGTAGGAACTAGTAGAGAGATAAGAAAGGTAGAAGATATTATAACCAAACATAGAAATATACAAGAAGAAATTTCATAAGGATTAGTTCGAGGATATATAACCAAGAAAGATCAACCTATAATTTTTGAAGAACTATCAAGATACAAAGAATATTTAAAGGTGTTTGAAAGGTTAAAAAATATAAATATAGGTCCTGATTGATAAATCACTAAAGATATAAAATACATCTTACAAATAACTATAGTAAGGGTAAAATAATATTTTTAATAAAAAAGGCCATTATGAAAAAAATGAACAATTTTCCAGCTTTTTAAAAAATTACCCCACGGAAACACAACCCAAACCCACCTCGGAGTCCCATCCAAACGTTAACCCCATCCTCACCCCTAATTTCCTTCTTCCTCTACCGTCGCTCTTAACTCTCACTCTGAGAGAGGAAGCGTAAAAACAAAACAAAAACAAAAAAAAAAGGAAAAAAAAAAGAAAGATCTCCATTTTCCCATACAGATTTCTCTATGAAATTCTGAACCCTGAATTTTAATCCAAGAAATTCTGTACCAAAATGTCTCACATAGTGTTCCAAACAGCGCAAATCATGCCCATCGCCCCTATCACCAAAACCTTATCATCCAAACCCTCGTTGCCAGCCGGTCTTGAAAGGCCACCGGTGGCTCCTCCTATCGCTGTTAAGCTCCGTAAGTCTTCTTTCACAATAAAGGCGTCCTCGGCGGTGGTTGATGGTGATGTTATTGCTGGCCTCGAGCGGTGTTTTCAGACTTCGCCTGCTCGTGATGTTCCGTCGCCTTCGCCTTCTGGTTCTCTGGACTTCGGACCGGTTATGAAGGGAGGGCAGTACGGCGCGTTTGGTGCTGTTACTTTGGAAAAATCGAAGCTTGATTTGACGCAAAAGCAAACGAAGTCTAGTCCCGAGGTACTTTTATGTACATATATTGATAATTGTGGTGGTCAAAAAAATGATGGGTATATTTCCATTTTGCTTTGAAGCCATTGAAACGTGCATATTGGAAATTTAAGGGCTCATATTTCTTTCGCAAAAATTGATAAAAAAGCAGCCAGGTTTTTTATTTTAGTTTGTGCATTTTACAAACTTAATCTGGATAAGGAAACTATCAGAAGGCAGATTTTACCTTTTGTTTTGGACTGTCTGAAGGTACTTGATGCTGTTTTAGAATTAACACTCAAGAAACAACTTTACAATTTATTTGCTTGACAAAGCAGTTCTGAAACATCTCCAGGAAAGTGCATTATCCCTTTGATTCTACTCTTTCCTCGTCAACCTTTTCAGCGAGATAATGTGACGTGCTTTTCATTGATATTGTTTGGAGCTTTGGTACCCTTTTTCTGGGATGTGAGTTTTCATGGAAAATAATGTGGTAGGATCCCTGTTTTGGCCAGGGATTGGGGCCTTAGAGTTTGAAGTAGGAAAATTTGTAATTTTCTGTATTTTTATACTTCGAGCCTATGATAATCCTCTAAGACTCTTAATCCACTAATTCATTATATAAAACAAATTCTAACTTGAGGTTTTCTCAAACTTGTCTGAGATAGTCACGGACTTTTCAGGCTGTGCTCCACAGATGATCTCATCATCTAAACATTGAAGTTTTTACCTTGTTCTTTTTATTTTTCCCAACACACACACAACGTCTCTATTTCGTCAAGGTAGTAAAGGGATAATGTGCTCAAGATTCATGGGGGGCCTAGAGCGTCATTTTTTGCTTCCAGGATGCTGTGTGTTATATTGGGTATTAGCAATTGATGCATATCCTCCTTTCGGAGTATGATATTCAAAAATGCGAATCTTTTGGATTTCAAGTCTTGGAAATAATAATTAAGTACCAATTATAACTTCCGGTGGATATACACTTGTGTACAAGAATGAGAAGTCCATAATGATACTGTGCAATAAATGGAGTATCTGTAGAAGGTCTGGGGATCTGATTAGACTAGACTGTGTGATAACTAAACACATCCCACATTTCTCAGCCCAACTTATTTGAAATTCATTACTTTTTCCTTTAGGATAGGCCGATAGGGGCTTTAATCTGATAACTCTTTTGATAAGTTATTTTTCTTATGATGTGACAACATGACAGCTTTCTACTGGGGGAGGAGGCGGTAATATGGGCAAGGGGCTTAGTCATGGTGGCGGTGATGGTGGCGATGATGGTGGCGATGATGATGATTACTTTGATGACTTTGATGAGGGCGATGAGGGAGATGAGGGTGGACTGTTTAGACGGCGAATTGTTCTGCCAGAGGTAACAAACTGATGCAAGAGACAGCCACACACTTACATGGCAATGCCTATATGTTTGTGTAATTTATTCCAATTATTTTATCTAACATATTTTTAGATTAGTAATGCTTTATGTTCTTTGTCAGTTGTTTGATCGGAAATTTATTGACGCTGTATTGAATGAGTGGCAAAAGACAATGATGGATTTGCCCGTTGGATTACGTCAAGCTTATGAAATGGTAATGTTTTGCCTTTTTCTTGTACTTTCTTCTGTGTAATTACTTGATGACTGGACTCAGAAATGCAATTGCCTTTAGGGTTTGGTCAGCTCTGCTCAAATGGTGAGATTTGTAGCAATCAATGCGAGGCCTACAACTGAGAGGTTCATATCCAGGGCACTTCCGCCTGGAATATCTAGGGCTTTTATTGGCAGGTAAATTTAGAACCTCCATATGCTGACTTGTAGACATTGAGGATCTAAATCCTGTTACCATCTTTCCTCCCCCTCAATGTAGATCAGTTGATTTTACATCGAATTGGTTTCAAATTAATACGATTAAGGTTGGTTGCTTATGAATGATGCATATTAGATTCTAGTGGTGTATGAAGGCTGAAGCTTGTGATGGACTGGTATGGAAGAAATATATTTATGACACGAGAATCTTTGATAGGAATGCACAATTGTGTGTTGCAAGTTCAGAGCACAATAATTATTTTGATGTTAAGATGTAAATATGTTTCTGAAATTAGAATGCTTAAGATGGAGATCCAGCCTGTATGGTTTTTAACTCAGCTGGTGCATATAATCTCCTGATTCTAGGAGAATGACTTTGAATTATAATCATATGTATACCTAAACTGTTAATATAACAGTATACTTAGGGTTTTGTTTGTCATTGGGGTAGCAGTTCTAGATTCATGTTCCAAAATGGTATGTAAGAAAACTTGGCGACGATAGTGACTTTGGCTATGATAACATCCAGTCCACTGGATGAAGAGGCCGATTATACTTTCCTAATCGAACGTTTGGATATTTTTCCCATTACCAGAAGCTCTCTATGAAGACTTTGTAATGAGACTATTTATGTAGCTCTAAGAAGTTTATTCTTTATAATCCTCTTTATTTGAACAAAGAATCACCAAAAAGAAGGTAATTATCAAAAAATTGGATTTGTCCTAGTGTGTATGCAATCATTTGTTTCCATAATGGACATATTTGAAATGTCTGCTTCAACCGCTCTTTCACATCCCAAAAAGAAAAGTTGGCTTGATGAGTGCAGATAAGGAGCAAGAAAACCAATAATATCTTTATTGTCCTTCTACTTAAAGAGAAAAGAGAAGCGCTTTTGCTACTGAGAAAGCGAACGGTGACCCAAAATTCTTATAATTCATCAAAGTTTGCTGTGGCTAGTTATGTTAGCAGACATTCCATGCAGTTGTTCAACTCATTTAAATCTGTATGCTGTACAGCATTTTTGCAATGTATTTTATTTTTATTTTCTTTCTACAGATTATACGTTTAGAACTAGATTTTTGGGAGCATTCTTCTTTCTGAAACATTACCAAATATTTATCTCAATCTTCTTTGTCTGTACAGGATGATTGCAGATCCTGCCTTTTTATTCAGGGTGCTGCTTGAGCAGGCAACTACTATTGGTTGCTCCACTTGGTGGGAAATCAAGAATCGCAAAGAGAGGTCTCATTTTATGGTTTCTATTAGGAAGGAATAAACCAACAGTGTGTTTACTTGCCTTCTTAGCTCGATAAACATGTCACTTCAATGCAGGATAAAGCAGGAATGGGATCTTGCGCTTATTAATGTGCTTACGGTGACAGCTTGCAATGCCATGGTGGTTTGGTCACTTGCTCCATGTCGTTCATATGGAAATACCTTCCGTTTTGATTTGCAGAACACACTGCAAAAACTCCCAAATAATATCTTTGAGAAGAGCTATCCACTTAGAGAATTTGACTTCCAGAGGAGACTTCATTCTTTTTTCTACAAAGCCGCAGAGTTGTGTATGGTTGGATTCACTGCCGGAGCTGCACAGGGTGCTGCGTCCAACCTTGTTGCCCATAAGAAGGAGGGAAGGTAAAATTTGTTTGGTACACTGTACATGTAACATTCTTGCCAACACATTTTACCATGTAATCTGGAAATTGTTGGTTTTGTAGGTTATCTGTGACCATTCCATCTGTGAGCACCAATGCACTCGGTTATGGAGCTTTCCTTGGCCTATATGCAAATTTACGATATCAAATGCTGTGTGGTTTTGACAGAGCAGTTACCAGCTACTTTGATGTTATTGGAGTAGCTCTGTTCTTTAGCACAGCCCTGAGGTATGTTTTCTCGGTCATTTGATCTTGGTAGGTTGCATTTGCAAATTTTCCCATTCCAGGATGAAGCACGTTCAGCCATTTTAACCATTCGCCAGATTGATTTCCTTTAGTTATCTTTTTTCTTCTTGTGGCATGCTTGATTTTAATGGTGAAGATCAAATTTGTTGGCTATGCTTTTGATAATTTCCTGAGGCCATTTTCCCCACTCGAAGAGAAATTTGAGATGTTGCTACTAAACCAGTAATTTAGAGCCTTTCAATTATCATGCTTTTGCACTTTACAATTTTGGCTGCAGCTCGTATGGTAGAAAATCAGAGTTTCAAATGCATGCAGGGTACTGAATGTTCAACTAGGAGAGACGTCAAGGTTGGCTTGGCTTGGGGTGGAGGTTGATCCATTGGCTAATTCAGACGATCTCTTGAAGAAGGCTTACAGTAGACCAGCTGAAGGGGTCAATCAGCCTTCTTCAAAGTGGTTCATATCCAAGAATGCTATTGTTTCTGGGCTCGGACTTCTTGGACTTAAACAAGGTCAAAGTGACTATATCGTAGATGGTGAGGCGCCTCCCCCCAAGGCTCGAAGAAAGAGAATTGTTCGGAAAAAGGTCGCAACAAGTTGAGGCAGGTTTAAGTTTCATTCCATTGTCATCAACTCTTCAATTTTGTAGCGATATAGCTACTAACAGACATGCCCTCAATAGAAGCCGATTGGGACATAATTTGATGATAAACCTTGTGGAAGTCCTGCCACATGATCGCAGGCCAGGCGGCGTGTAACTGTATGACTGGTGATACTTGGCAATATTCATTTATTAGCGCATTGCGCTCCAAATTTGGCTTTTGATGATTGTAACAATAAATTTTTGGAATACGGATTGATCTTCTTTTTCACCCCTCCTGTAAAACAGTTCCTCTGTGAATTTCTGCTTAATTGTCTTAAATTTCTTCCTTTTTGGGACCATGAAATTTCTATAGTAAATGGCTTTCAATTATTTCTTAGTGTTGAAAGATCTTGCTGAAGTCTCTCTTAATTGGACAAAGTGGGAAAATTATAAAAAAGATTATAGCAAGGTAAACAGTTTCTTGTTCCAAACCAACTTTATGCGTTGCACGATAATTTGGTTCTTGACCTGAATCAAATAAACAAATTGAAAACCGAAGGGAAAAAGAGAAGATTATGCAAAAAGATTTGCATCGATGGAAAATGCCGAGAGAGGGTAAGGAATCCCTTGATTATGTGAGAAGAAAGGAAGCATTTCTGGTTGGCCACACTTTCTGTGTATTCACTCCCTTCCACACGCATTCTTCTATAGTTCTATACTTCCATTATATTTACTCAAATGTACATGCAACTCTAAACACAATCACTTCCAGTTACTTAGTACCAACAAAAACTAGTACTAAGTAGTGTATTAAGGTTAGCAATGGTCATTTCAAGTACAGTACTCACACACTGGTTCATCTTGCTTATAATAGCATCAGGTAACATTTTTTTCCCTCCTCTTATTAGGTAATTTACTATCCTTCTCCATATTTTTCGACTTCAAATTTATTGAGAATAAAATTTTAGTTATGAATATGACCGTTGAGATTGAAATGATCGTACCCTCAAAAACTTGTTTGTTCTTTTGCATGTTAACAGGGATAAGATTGTTCAAGTGCACAAATTTTACCATCATAAATTACTGCAAAGAGACCATATGGCCAGGAATAACTGCAAGTAACAACTACACTGGTGGAGGCTTTGCTTTGAAACCAACCCAATCTGCCATCTTTACAGCCCCATCCGGGTGGAACGGCCGGATATGGGCTCGTACAGGTTGCAATTTCGACAATAATGAAAATGGCACGTGCCAAACAGGTGGCTGTGGAAGTACACTTAAATGTACCGGGCCCGGCCAGCCTCCTGCCTCAATTGCCGAATTTACCCTTGGAAATACTGATTATTACGATGTTAGCCATGTTGATGGGTTCAACTTGCCTATAGTGGTAAAACCTGTCAATGGCAAAGGAAATTGCCAACCGGTCGGCTGTGACAACGATTTACGACCAAATTGCCCGCCGGAACTTACTGCCAAGACTAATGATAAGATCATTGCTTGCCAAAGTGCGTGTAATGTATTCAAAACTGATGAGTATTGCTGTAGGGGTACATTTTCCACACCCATAGCATGTGTGCCTACAAATTATTCAAGAATATTCAAAACTGCATGTCCTGCAGCCTATAGCTTTGCTTATGATGACCCTACAAGTATCATCACTTGCAGTACCACAGATTACACTGTGACATTTTGTTCCTCAAGGTATGGAAACAAAATCTTCTTAAAAAATATGGAACATATTTTGTTCATAACAGTACTAGATAGTACTAAAGAAGAAAAAAAGTAAAAATCCTGGGTCTAACGTGCACCACACAAGCTTTTAAAGATCAGCACACCTTCATCTTGGCTACATGAAATCTAGGATAATCAAATATCTGCTAACCTTTTCTGGGTTGTGACTAGGAATCAAACAGCTTGCACATATCATGACAAACAGCTTACTTGTAATGGATCAGTTGGTAGATTTGAGGTACTCTCCAAAATGTGGAAGCTTTGGGTGATGGCATTGCCAGCAGCAATCAGCTTACCAGTCATGTTTTGATTTGATTCTGTCAACCGCAAAATTTTCATAATTTCGATATAGGTTATTCACTGTTCTGGCAATTTTGCTTTACTGTTGTGGCCCTCATGAATGCAAAGAACAATCTAAGTCCGTTGTTCAAATGCTTTTTACATTGATTCTTACGTGCTTCTTCTTTCAACAACGACGATGTATACGAAGTAAATCCTGGGAGAGTACATAAAAAGATGCATCAAGAAAATGGCAAAGGGAAAAACAAAAACAGAAGAAAAAGAGAACATCTCTGCAATATCAAACCTATTCGGGTTAATTAACGCTCCGGGTTTTTTTCTGATTTCACCGTGTGATTCATTTTGTGCTTCTGAATTGAGGCAGGAGATTCTTTTTCTTCGAATGGCAATACAACAACAGGAGCTGCAGGCACGGTGTCCCAGCGCTCCTTAAGAAAGCTCATGAACTTCAAAACCATTTGTCTTCTAAACTCAAGCTCCCTTGTAAAGAGATCAAAAATGAGAAAAGCCAGAATGTATTTGAATGGAAAAATAAGTAGAATGGTCGAACCCAACAGTAGCAACAAAGCGACCTCTGTTGTTATCTGAAAAGATTAAGCAAAGAATTTCAATTAGATTTATAAGAAAGAAGACGGGTGCGCACGCACACGCACAGAGATCCACTTAAGCTGACAATACAATGAATGATATAATGCAAATCCAATCATACATTTTAACTTCTTAAACTTCCTTTACGCAAACTGTCTTATTCTTTCAATCTACTAAGTCAAACTCAGATTTCACCATGTATTGTCTTAGCTCTTTGGTTCAAGTTTCTGTAGCTGCTGTAATTAAGTTTTCAGAACCGACTCCATTCCACCATTACAGTAGTATTTCAAAAGACAAAGTAAAACCAAAAGCTGCGAAGATACCACTATAGCATCTCTTAGTGTTCCTTCAGATCATGGAATAGGAAAGGAAGCAAAACACTAGTGAAAAGTCGAAAAATGAACAAAACCTGAAATTTATGTCCTGCTTGGGTGCCTAGGAGAAACAGCTAAAGCATTTTAACCTCATAATACTTCGTGGGCGTGTGAAAAAAGGAGAGGGGTGTTGGGTAGGAGGTGCGGTGCGGAGGCCCAGGGGTGAGAGAGCGGACGCAAAGGTGTGGGTTTAGAAATGTAAAGTGGCTAAGGTGCTGTTTTATGCCACCCTGTGACAGGACAACCTCATCCAGGCAAGCTGACTCACAAGCTGGGCCTTTCACAGATCGAGATCCAGACCGTAATGCCTTAAATTAGAACAACATTTTTGTGACATATTAGCTAATGTTCCACTTCAGAATCAGTAAAATTTAAATTAGATGAATCCCGTCCCCCTAGCCTAAATTCACATTGCCTCTTTTTTGAAGCACAGACGAGAACTCACAATGATTTTAATAGTTTTTAATGCTAAAATACTATTACATTCTTGCTACCTTATGCTTTTGCCCTTTGGAATAGCATTTTTTAATGGTATAATTTATTACTTGTCACCCTGCCCTGAGGCCCCCGACCATGAACAAGGAGCAAAAAGGAAGTCCAGAACGAAAGATATTTCTCCACGTCATATTAGAAAATGCAGAAAGTTGTAACTCCCATGCAGGCAGTCTCACATTAGACCAAGCTTAGCACATGCACATAGACAACATACCTGAGGTTCCCCCGCAAGAATGATAGATCGTATCTTAAGGAGTACAACATTCACATTCTGGATATATTTCTCCATTTCACGTATGGCTTCTTTCACAGCAATAATTTTCTGAATTGTATTTGAGGGAGGCTGATCACGAATTGTAACTTTTCCAAAAAATCTTCCAAGACGGCCTTGCTCCTTGAGGCCCTTCAATAACAACATGCCAGCAGCCAAGATCATCAAACTCACTGGGAACACATAAGACAGCAGGTTCCTGACAAGAATGGATACCAGACCTCATTAGCCTCAATCTTGAAAAATTTGTAAATCTTAATGACTACGCTTGACAAGTACATAAACCTCATGCCAGAACCAACTTCTCATGAGTTGCCAAGGTTGAATCCTATCCAGTTCAATAAAGCTTCTATCTTAACTCGAATATGAAAGATATTTGACATTAGCAAATCCTTTCAATATCAAGCAAAGGTAGTTATTGAAAATGAGTAATAAAAAGAGCTCCAGTTTTAGAAATAGACTTCTAGTTACTTGTAAGCGTAAATTTTAGTTGGCTCTGCATAAAGTTAATCACGGAAAATTTTGCAAGGTTAATGAGGGAGAAGCAAGACTTGCAGAATGCAAGGTTCAAGTTTCATATTAGAAGTGAGAAATTCACATTTGGAAGATCACCTAAAACTTTATGAGCTGTTGATGTATTTGACTTCTAGGTTACCAGCTAACAAGTATCTGAATATCGTCCATGATCGTTTTAATTTTTTTAACTAAATAGAAGATATGAAATACAAAA
>NC_036251.1:27279060-27289207 GCF_002742605.1 Olea europaea var. sylvestris
AAAAAAAAAAAAAAAAAAAAAAAAAAAAAAAAAAAAAAAAGGGAAGCTGGACAAGAGGCATTAATTTGAAATTACTACAGGCTTAGAAAGATGAAGTAATGAAAGATCGAATTACAAAATCCTCTGGTTGCTTACCAGTTTCTGCAAGGGGAATAAATTGGCAATTCAGCTATACAGATACCAGAAACGTTTTGTACTTTTGAGTGATCAAGCTTTCATGACCATACGAAAAGGAAAGCTTATCAATGGCTTTATAAAAGAAATGAACTTCTCAACTATGGCACTAATAGATTACCTGAAGATGAGTGTATTTACAAGTGCAAGAAAAGATGCTGTCACAAGGGGATCATCCCATCGCCTTATTCCTTCAAAATTCCTAACGGTGATAGTCATAGGGAGCACAAGCTCCTAACAAGTAAAAAGGAATGCAACTATTAGCAGAGCAAATATAGGTTTTATGGCGGCCAGGAACAAAAATAACAAAATCTACGCAACATGGAATGCATATGCATCCATTTCAATTTACGCATCAGAATGTTCCTGAATGCATAAAACCACACAATTATGTCCTTGAAAAAGTTGCTAACTTTTTGCCCTTTGTTGATTCTAGGTGCTTCCATCAAGAGGAAAAATACATGTACAAAACGACGAGGATCACAATTGTCATCACTCATCAAACTCCATCCAAGTCTATTAAAAATCTTAAACTTTTTTCTCAATCAATACACAAAATATATACCAACATATTAAAAAGTCCGTGTCAAAAAAAACTAGTTTGACTTCAAAAAAGTCCAAGGGTAACTCGATGTGGATAAAGTAATTTCGATACGATACACATTTAAAAAGCGTGTGAAAGTGAAGTAACCTAAAAAAGAATGGCTTATGTTGGGATAATTGTAGACGTAAATACTACAAAAGGAATTTAAGAAAAGAATTAGATAAATTCCAACCTTGAAAAGGTCAATGTTACTGGGAATTCCTTCAATCATTGCAGCATCAATTGTGGCTTGCGTCTTCTCAGCTGCTCTGTATTTATCTCTACATATCATTGCTGCCCTTTCTACGAAGTTCATTTCAGCAACAACAAGCTTTTTACTCAGCACAACACCCTGTTTCACCGACGTATTCTTCCAGAAACCCAGTGAAGCATTAGAAGTCCATGTTGTGGACCTCATCCATTTTCGCAAGTAGACACTACCATCTATATCAAACACATGATTAATACTTTCATATGCCTCGCCAGTGAGCCGCAGTTGTTGACCTAGTTCATCATTACCCTCCATTGATTTCTTAATCATAGGTCCACCCCAACAATTAACAGCAAGAGCTTGGAGAACAACATCGCCGAATGGCGCATTTTGTAAATATGAAAACTGAACCAGTTTAGTAGGCTCATCTAAGGTCCTACGCATAAATTGGAGAGCCTGAAGTCTTGCAATAGTATTTATGGCATAAATAACTGCCCTTTCTTTCCCCTTGTGAGCACCATATACATCATACACTGATTGATCACCATCCTTGGGTCCAAATTCACTTATGAATTTGTATAAAGCAATTATTTCATTAATAAATGCATACCACACATCCCTTCTCATTTCACCTCCCAAATCAACGAATTCAAGTACCCATGGTTCAGACCTGATAATATGAAACCACAGATAAAAAAATTCTTACACTAATATTTATTATTTAATGGGTAGTCAATAGGGGAAATACAATGAAATTATCGTACTTGAATTGGGCTTTGCATATATATATATATATATATACACATATATATATATATATCGAAATGACAATAATACTCGAAGTAATTCATCAGTAAGCCAAGTTCTTAAACCATTTCAGGTAAGACAAAAGGGCTCAAACAATCTCAACAATTTTAATTCTATTGTCTGTGTTTCTGTTTGGGGAGGGAGAGGGCAATGGGGGTTGAGAGGCCACTGAGGTCCATATATCAACGATGCAGGCAGTAATTTATTGCATCACCAGTTGATTTCTGTCAGAGTGGCTATGATGGCAACAAGGATGCAAATTAAGTGAAGAACAGAGAACAGAATAAAACCAAGCAGAAAAGTGAACTTTAAGGAATCAGTTTGATGGCTAATATAAGACTTTGATAATCAAATTCAGCGCAAATAAAGAAAATATGACCATTGCCCCACCCCCCCACTCCCAACAAAAAAAAATAAAAAAATCCACCATCATATTCCAAGTGTGTTATGGATGAATAAAGATGCAATCACAGGATTTCATAAATTTACAACAGATGGGTAGGAGAAGAGTACTCACTCTGGACTGGAGGTAACAGATAAAGCAGAATCAAAAAGATTTGATCCCAAAGGTCCAACCCTTGTTTTCTCTATTCTCGAACCATTTCCCGTAAGATCCAGCCTAATAGCACCTCTCTGTCCCATCAGGCCAACTGCTGGCAATAATGTGTGCTAATATTCCAAAAGGATAAAACATTTCAACGAATTAAAAGTTAGATTTTATGAGTGCATTCTTTTACACAGAATATAACTTTTTCCTTTCATTCAAAGTGGGTTGATTTACTACTACTACTTAATTTTCGCTAAACTGAATATACAATGTTGAAAAGCGTGTAAAAATAGAGTATATATTGTTCTGTGTTCTTAAGCATGAACAACTTTTTACACCAAATTAGTTTGTAAAACCACTCAGACAAGGAAAAGCACTTGGTTCAAAACTTAAGTTATGTGCACATCATTTAGCCCAAGTTTGCCAGAAATAACAAATGCTACCATATATATCCGTCTTAGTCCATCATGGGACTCATAAAGCATTTTGGCGCTGCCCTTTTTCTTCTTCCTCTTGGTTTCTTTGTCATCCCAGGTGAAGTTAGACCTAAGTTTTATTTTTTGTTTCTTCTAAGGTACAACTTCTAACCAATGTTATTGATGAATGACATAATATTTTCAGTACAATAAATTTGAACTCATTTAATGCACTCCTAAACCACAACGAAGACTTTCTCTAGTAATGAAGGCATTTTACTGCTTCATAACAATATCTCAAAATAGAGTGCCCTGTCAGTCTTATCTCATGGGACTCATTTATCCCAAGTGTGCCAGAAGTAACAAATGCTACCATATATGTCCGTCTTAGTTCATCATAGGACTCATATAGCATTTTGGTGCTGCCCATTTTTTCTTCCTCTTGGTTTCTTTGTCATCCCAGCTGTAGTTAGACCTGAGTTTTATTTTTTGTTTCTTCTAACCAATGTTATTGATGAATGACATAATATTTTCATTACAATAAAACTGAACACATTTAGTGCACTCCAAAGCCACAATGACGACTTTCTCGCAATGAAGGCATTTGACTGCTGCATAACAATACCTCAAAATAGAGTGCCCTGTCAGTCAAAGTGAGTTTTCCTGGCCATGCCATGTTGTTTTCCCATTTTATAACAGGCTGCTTTCTGCTAGAACCTAGGCAGAGGATTCTCTCCTTAGAAAGATGGGAAAACTCTTGAGACTGGTATGATTTCCGTCCTTCATGCACCCTACACCAATAAGACGACAAAAATGACCGGGAGAGTCCACACTGGGAAGATGTTTAGCATTAAGGGATTTGTCCACAAATATCAAATTCTGAAAAATGTGAGATGAAGGATCTAAGTAGTACACTGGAAGATTTATAAATGAATTCAGCTTTTACAGAAAAACATACTAGTAGAACTCAATATCCAAACATATGTAAGTGGAAGATGAGAAGAGCATAAAAATTATGTCTATAGGTTGCATATGAATGGTTAAACACATTAAGCAATGCATCATAATCTACAGGAAAGTCATTTGCATATCTCTCAAAATTGTACGTTCTCTTCAATTTTTTATTTTTAATTTTTTGACTTGGAACTGATATAGACCCAGGTGTGACCATTTTTTCAACCCTGATGTTTTGAGGTATCTTTAATAAATATGAGATCCAGTTGTCTTCAAATATCCAAGTACATTTGGATGGTTCAACAATGGTTGGCATGGATTTTTTAAGAATTTCAATCCACGGTAGCATAGCAAAAAGGAACATGAAATGTCTTGTGCCAATAGGCAGACCCAGTGGAATTAATCTCTTCATTAAATATTAGTTGTAAGGACACAAATAAAAGGGTAATTCGGTCTATAATAACCATTTCCTTAACACGATTTCTCCAACTTTTTATATATTCTCTGTAGGATGTGTTGGTTTATCAGGTGGTGAGGGCTTGAAATCAAACCCTGATGGGGAGTTAAAGGGAAACTGACCAATGGGGCTGCCACCTAGATCATTTTCATAATTTCTTTGCTATTGCAGAATCAGTCACCAATATTTGAGCCCTCAACAATGCAAAATTCTGCAAGTTGGTTGAGGTGCTATAACATCAAAGATCATAGGAGCGTTACAGATTAAAAAACTACAATAACATAGAATAGCCAAAGATGTCTTAATCAAAGTTGAAAAGAAACAGTTCTCACTTGAGAAGCTCGTCAATATATGTGGACCATATGCTAAATGAAATACCCCAGTCATCACCAGCAAGAGCTTTGAAAAGGTTATGTGCTGTTGACCAATCAGCCACACCAGAAACAGCAGGAGCAATTCGAACAAAAGCCTCTTCTCCTACTAGACTCTTCAAGTTCAACAAATATGAATTATTAGTTCTGACATTCAACTCTTTTGTCAAACTAATGGTAAAAGGAAACTAGTTGGCATATATTACAAAATCCTAAACAGAGAAATGAGTACCACGCTAGCTCCCTAGCTCTCCTACCCCGACCCAAAGCCCAAAAAAATGAGGAGAAGGGGAGGAGAGAAAAGCACCAGTAAAAATTTCTGTAGAATAACTATTAACTCGTCAATCATTAATCATCATTAGAAATATTATCTCTAAGATTTACAAATGATCTATAGTCCAATTTTCTTTTCTAGATACGAAGTCTCAGATGTAAGCTTCTATGAAGTAAGGCATGTTAAAAAAAGAAAAAAGAAAAAAGAAGGCTAATCCAGGGAAGAACCCAAGTAGAACACAAGTAAAAGATCATCCTGGCACACCAACAACTGTCAGCTTAAAAATAGTTTTATAAAAAGGAGAAGGGGAGGGGAGAAGATCACAAGTAAATATTTCTGCAGTACAATAACTATTAACACCTCAATCATTAAATTATTATTGGCAATATTATCTCTAAATTTTGTGAACAATCTATAGTCCAATTTACAACTTTCTTTTCCAGATATGAAGTCTTAGATGTAAGCTTCGATGAAAGAGGTTACGTTAAAAAGAATATCCAGGAAGAACACTAGTATAATACAAGGAAAAGATCATCCTGGCACGCCAACAACTGTGACCTTAAAAGTAGTAATTGAAAAAATGTCAAGTAGATCTTTTCTTCAATGAACACATTGTATAAAACAAACCAATGTCTGAGATTAGCTGTATTACAGATTAAACCAGTAATAGCTATCTGTTTCATAGAAGTTTTTTCCAGCAATAGAGATATCATCTTTGATGGGACACCCTCAATGTAATATTTATAATTTTATACTCCTTCTAAAGTTTCTTGGAGAAATGTTTGTCATAAAGCAATTTAATCTTCATTAGTTTTCAAAAATGACTCAATTTCATGCAATTTGTATGTTGATCTACACGATTGCCCCTGATAAAATGTAATAAATTAGAATGCAGAGTTGCAAGAAATTAAATAAAGAAAGCAACAGCTGCATATAACACTCTACTAATGAGGAGAACAAGTAACACAAAGAAAATCAATATTAGAAGAAAAAACCTGGAAAGTATTTCTCTCCAACATTTTAGCTCGGTGATCCTTCTGGCTGCTGTAGGGATGCTCCCAGGCAAGCATAGTAACAAAAATAAGTCTCTGAAATGCTGGTTCCTATATAGCAGGTCAAACTAATAATGAATTAGTAAGTTGCAAAAGTTGAATCCTATCCTAGTCCACACACAAAAAAAATAAAAATAAAAAAATAAAAAAAGGAAATCTGAGTGCGCCCAGTGTGCTTGTGTTGCATGTGCGTCCTTGTGGTTGGATCTGTAGAGCGCAATTTACTACAGTATTTAGTTTATAAGTGTGAGAAAAAATCTCACTTCTTGAGCTAGCTTTTAAGAGGAGAGGGGCCAAATACCACTAAAAACTGGTATTAGGGCCCGGTTTATCATCCGTCATCTCTTGCCGAATAGTCACGGGGATACGGGTTTATATGAGGGGAAGGCGGGTTTGGCCTCCCGTAGGCCCCATTGTGTGAGAGAGAGATGGGTTTGGGCCCCGATATGTGAGGGGAGACGTGTTTGGTCTCTCGCAAAGCCCAATATGTGAGGAGATTGTTGAGGTTGTCCCACATCAGTTGTAGATGGGGTTGACATTCAGTTTATAAGTGTGAGGGAAAGCTTCACTTCTTGAACTAGCTTTTGAGGTGAGAGAGAACCAATACTACCAAAAACATTTTCCTCTCAACTGAAGTTCTCACATTCATTAGGGGTACTTTGAGAAATTCACATGTATTAGGTCATCCGAATAAACTGTACTAGGGGTCCTTGTGGCTAGATCTGAGGAGCACGATGTATTGTACATTTTCCCCTCCACTTAAGTTCTCACGCGCATTTGAGGTACTTTGAGAAACTCACATGTATTGGGTCATCTAACATTTCCTCCTGCATTTCTTGCTTTTATTTTCTAGTTCGTGTTATTACTGCTCTTCGTAGTACGGATTTATCGTTTAATCCATATCAACTGTGACTTGATCAGCATCTTCTAAAAATCAAAGATTACATGTTTATTATTTTGCATTGATCAATTAGCAAAAAGAATCATTCTTCCATATTTCATTTGTTTGGATGTTCAGCCAATCGCATATTTATATTAGCTACTTGCACCACGAACTCTACTCATCTATGCATCTTGACTGTCAGCAATAAGAAAATATTAATTATGAAAAGGTGCTTAAATTTGAATTTGCTCCATGAACGAACCTTGAGGCCAGGATGAACTTCAGCATTATTCCTTGACAAAAACCTGAAGAAGCAGTATTCCACTAAATTACGGGGATTACTATAAACAGATTCAGGAACGAGCGCTCTAAATATCTTCTGCATTTTGCCCCCAGTCAAACCATTCATCCTGCATATCTTAGTTAACGAAGAAGTCAAAAATTAATTCCACACCAGTCAATAAGATAGTTTTTTTTTACTCTGAACCTGATTAAAAAAAAAAAAAAAGAAAAAATCACAAGGTGGGAGTTATGAATTCATGTTGTACACATCCAATAGTTAGGTGAGACTAACTTCCCACCAATTACGGTTTCCCATAGGAAATTCATGTATCAATTTCAAGCCTGGTAAGCATAGGCAAAAGTTAGAATAACCCTAAAAAAACATCTCTACAAGTAATAGTAGTGAATTGAATCAGCTATTACACATCTCTCTCTCCTTGACCCGAGCAAAAATTATCAAAATCCATTGCAATTATATTTGATTCTTAACCCATAAACGAGTTCTTTTAATCGAATAAAATACATAAGCAAGTTAGCAGTTATACATCTAGGACACCTTCCAGTTTTGTAAAATCAATGCACATTCCCAAATGAAGTTGAAATAAGAAAACAGCAAGTTTACCGGCTGAATTGCTCAATAGAAACAATGGCAGCTTCAGAAAGCTCTCCACCAGGGATTTTGCTATCAACAGTATGCTCAGTAATGAAGACGTCCTCCATATCTTCACTATCTTTTGGAAGATTCGGCCTTCTATTATGAACAGTTTTAACGAATGGGGAAGTTATTTCATTGAAAAAGTTTTGGGTCTTTGAGAGCCATTGGTTCACTGATTCTTGCACAGTATCTGAGGAAAAAAATTATGCATCATTTTAATCTATAACTTTTACAATTCATCGACAAGATTGAGAAATATAAGACTCGGTAACAATTAGCAAACGTCAATAATGAGGTACAAAAGTGTTGTCTTTTTGCACTTACTGGTATCAATATCATTGAATTTCCATTTAGCGTCGCGCAGAGACCGACTCACAAGCTTGAACCCAAACTTGTCATCCGTCGACGACGAGGAGGAAGAAGAAGAAGGATCAGAATCTAAAGAACTTGGAGGAGGATTCTTGCCACTGCAAAAAAATCTGAAAAGGAGCTTCTGTTGATGCTGTGGGAGTGTATAAAAATGTGATGAATGTCCAAATTGGACTGTTTTTACTGGGAATCTTGGATGCATCTTCCTGTACTCTCTACTATAATTTGCCACAGTTTCGTTTTCTGGTTTCCAGAATTCAAGATTCAAATTCATGATTTCAAGATTAAAGATGCCAAAAACGAAATCAAACTAAAAAATTATAATCAAAATATATACGCAGAACATTCAAGACTCGAAAGGAGTTTTGTTCAAGGGTAGAAGACAATTGGGGATTTCGAGAAGTGCTGGCTGAGCTGCGCGGAATTAGGCACATGTCTCTAACTCGAATACTAAACTAGTTGTACGGTTGGAATTTTATCTTCAAAGATTAATTAATTATTTTTCAGATTTTTTTTTTTTTTAATTGTAATTCGATTTGCAAATGGATACTGTTGTATTCCTTTTCATTTTTTTTTTATTTTGAACGTGGGCTGACTCCTATCAGCCTCAACAGTGACGCAACAGTGATTTGTTGAAACAAAACAAAATGGATAATTAGTTGGATATCGTTAGAGTAATTAAAGTAAACTACTTGATTCCCAAATTTGATAAAAATTCTTTAATTTTTTATTCTCTCAATAAAGTAATTTTATACGTGAACTCATAAATTTTTTCTATTTTTCAATCATGCATTCTTCAAAGATATCATTTTTCCAAAAATCTATATCAAAAAAAAAATATCGGAAAAAAAAAAGATCATAATAAACTTCACTCGTATAAAATTAAAAATAGCTTACGAGAGAGTTTTTAAGTCACTATAAACTCACAAAATCAAATCGGTAAGATACATCACATCCAATTACTAAAATTATGCTTATTATATGTCGACACCTAGAGATTCCATGTGATATCCATCATTTATTAATTGTCTCGTCATTAATTTTTGTAAGTGAAATTAAACGAAATTACCTTAATTCCTGTTTGGTGTAGATTAAATTTTACTAAAAGTTAACATTTAACTTTAGTCACCCATTTTATTAGACCCGTAACTTTTCAATCACAGTAAATAGGGATATAATTGGAGTCAAGTTTAAAGTATATTTATTTGAGTGAAATCATGGTGAAGTACACTAACCCAATCTAAAAAAATTATGCTCAGATAACACATAATTAGATACAATATAATCAAATAAACAGTGCAAATTACGAGAATTCCTTCAAAAATACAACAATCTAATTATAATCCATAATCGCAGATCTCCAATCTATAATTTGATAGAACAAATAGTGCAGATTATCTAATCTTCTTCGGCTAATGACAATCTAAGTGCCACGTTTATTTATTATTATTTTGAACTACGATTTTAATTGAGAAATTGTTTCGCGCGGGTTAGTCGCTAACAATTAAAAGGGATCAGACGATTGTGTAAGGGACAAACCTCTTGAAACAAAGTCCCAAAAAGGGGTGTTCTTTTATTGGCGATGACTTTACAATTGGAAATCAAAAACAAAATGCCTCCAAGGGGCGCAAGCACACAAATTACTGAAAAAAGTGTTTAAGTCTAAAACTAAGGAAATTAAAATTACATGTTCTCTGTTCGAGAGTTTTTGATTCGGTTCCTTTACTCTATGTCTTTTCTCCCTTTTATACTTCATGGACGATCTCTTTGTGATCAATCGCCTAAAAACTGTTTGATCATTCTGCAACTGCCCACTTTCCTCATAATGGCCAGCTTGTCATGAGAACTGTCTTATTTAACTGCTGTCATTACTCTTCGTCGTTCAACCGTTTTCGATTGAATTCCTTGAATCGTGGAACGTGATGGGGCTGCTTTAATAACTGCTTTGATAACTGCACTTCTTGATAACTACAACACTTTATGTTTGTTAAAACTTTGGGCGACTTGAAGGTTTTGGCGAGAATAGAGTAATAGCTCTGGGCGACTGCATGGCACTCCATTCGCTCAGATTCTGGGTGACTTGCAAACTTGGGCGATGGCGTTATCGCGTTC
>NC_036251.1:27289363-27290871 GCF_002742605.1 Olea europaea var. sylvestris
TGGGCTGAATTTTTATGTGTCAACAATTACCCCCCAATATGGCAGAATTAATAATAATTATTAAATTTTGCCATATTCACTTTGTGTTTCCAGCAACATTCGAGATTTTCAAGAATTTCAATCATTGTTTTCTTCCATAACTTGAAAAGGTGCGTCGTTTTGCAAACCCTTATAACCCCCAAACACGCCATTTCACTGCACCACTAAATCATGCCTCAAATTTTTCGCGTTTCTTCCACGATTTACTGTTCATCTTTTGCTTCCCTGCTACGTAACCCTGAAAAACTTCGTTCCATCTCAAATGGCTACTTCACAATCTCAAGCTGGCGACTCCTTTAGTTTTGATAATTTTCAGAAACTTCTGAGTCGTCCATACATAACTCCGAGTTTTCTCGCGCCTGCCGATGTTGAACGCAATGAGTTTTACTTAGGTCCTTTCTTCAACAATGCAGAGGCAGTTGAACAGGCGACGGTGGGTCAGCTGTTTCCTTGTACTCAAGGCCCTCCATTTCTAAACTATCTGCCGTTGGGGCCACTTCGCGAAAGAGGTATTCGCACTTGGTCTAAATCTGATGTAGCTTTCCGTGGGTGGCATGCTCGTCTTGTGGGTCATGGCCATACTAAGGCACTTTTTGATAGCGCTAGGATTTCTGATTTGTTACAAATCTCTATTCGCCCCCTACTTTTGAATCAGCACTCTTTTCGATTGCTTTGAGTTTTTGGTCTTCCGAGTATAATACCGTTATTTTCCCTCTTGGCCCCATGTCTATTACTTTAAGGGATGTTGGGGCCCTGGTGAATCTACCACCTTTGGGCGATATCATTTTTCCTGGTATCTTGGTTTCTGGTGGCGCCCCAAAGTTTGGTAAAAACTACACCGAATCTTATTCAAGCTTGCAAACCCTTCACAATCATTCGAGCGCTGAGCCTTCCCATACTGAGCGAGTGACCTTTCTTCTAGTTTGGCTTTGTAAATATGTTTTGTGTGTGCCAAGTATAAAGCCCTCCTTGAGTCATTTACCTATAGCGCACGAATTGGTGCGTGGCAGGCCTTTGAATTTATGTTCTTTTTTTTTGGCTGCCCTTTATAGAGGCATGGCCTCTCTTCAAACTCAATTGAAGAATGGTGCATCTCCCACTGGCAGTGGACCTCTTTGGTTCACTCAACTGTGGTTGAGATCCTATTTTTCATTGCTTGGTGCTCCATCAATCTCTCGCTCCTCTGCTAGCTGTTATGGGCTAGCCATGGAGCCCTTGGCTCCTGTAAATATGTCCAGAAGGGACATTTTTTCATTCTTTTATTCTTTGGATTCAATCTCTTCCTTTTTTCCTTTTCCTCCTTTTTTGACTCCAAACTATGTACATCCTTCCTCCACTATAGATAGCGCGAGCACCTCCCTGCTCATTTGAATCCAGTTTTAAACCGGGAGGGAGTTATTTCATGATATTTTGACTGGGACCAATGCCAAGGCAGGGGTAGAAATTTATGCTCCCCAATTTTTTGCTCG
>NC_036251.1:27290913-27292778 GCF_002742605.1 Olea europaea var. sylvestris
ACTGATGCCAATCGTGCCTTTCATTCACTAGACCAGCCGAGCATTTCTTCCCCTCCTCCTGTTTTAGTCACTCCTTTGTCCATTCGGAGTCCTTCTCCTCCTCGTCGCACTAAACAGTCTACTCGTCCATCTTCTTCTCTCCCTGCCAAGCCTACTACAGCCAAGAGTGCCCCAAGCCGTAAACGGCCAGCCTCATCATCTCCCATTCTGGAGGATGATGATGATGATGCCCCTCTTATCGTTAAGAGGAATGTAATTAAATTGGTTTACTCACAAGCATACTTTTCCATACTAGAAACTCTTCTGTGTGCTGATGATCTTTTGGACTTCTCATAAAAGCTTAGCCTCTCCTTCAAAAGCTTTGGCATCGACAGCTCCTGCTCCATCATCCTTCGCTGAGGCTGCTTCATCCAAACCGATTGATGAGGGGACTACGCTTAAAGAGACATCTTCAGTCCCAGAGTTCTCATCACAACCCATGGATGAGCCACCTTCTTCCCAGGGCGTCAACCCCCCAAACATCGAAGCAGAAGATAATTCAGTTTTTTGATGCCTTACCTTTGCTTGCGCTATTGGTTTTTGATTTGTTGCTCTTGAGTTTTGCAGATACTCCTATGAGTCTGCCCGTTGTGGCAACATCTTCTCGCTCAGACAAAGGGAAGTCCTCACGAATGGAGGAGTCGTTGGTGGCAGACTTGGCTGAGGACATGCCATCTTCCACGATTGTTGATGAGGTAATCTTTGCTTCACTTTTATTTCTATCTTGTTCGTTGTAGTGTGAATATTTAATATTGGCAATTTTCTTTGCAGGATGCTGACAAGATTGTGCGTTCTATCCAAAACTTGTTCGCTTCCTGGGGGCAAGTCAAGACGTCCGCCCTGCTCCATCTGACCTTCCTGCTGCTTTTTCAGAGGAAGAATTGAAGTTCCTCAAGCAGTCGATATTTGAGTACGTGTCCTTCATGGATATGGACATTGGAAGGGCTAGTGCTGCCAGACACAAGGATAAACTTGAGCATTTGAATGCGAAGTTGGAGCAAGCACTGACGCTTCCGTCGCTCAATCTTTCTGCCGATTTTAAAGCGACGTTGAAGGTTATCCACTCCGAGGTCCTTTCTTTGCTGGCCAAGAATGCTGAACTAAAGGTCAAAAGTACTCAATATCTTCGAGCCATATCTGAGAAAGAGTCTGCGTATGGAGATCAACAAGGCTGAGGACGAGTTGAAAGAAATCTCTTCCGAAGTTATGGTTGAAGACTCTTTGATGGTTAATTTGGCTGCTCAGATGAAGGAACTTCAAGCCAAAATGGACGACTGCAAGGCGAGAATGGCTGCTAAAAAGCGCAACGCCTCCTAGGGAATTGAGCGAACTAAGTCCTTGGTTGAGCAGTACAAGAAGTTGGAAGTTGATGATGATGTCGTGGCCGAATTGAACATCACTTCCTCTCGGCGGAACGAGGATTGGGAAAAACTTAGGGAACAAATTCGTTCAGTGTGAGGTGGACTGTAATTAAGACATATGATGCCTTTTTCTTTTGTAATTTGATTTTCCCTTTTTAACTTTGTTCATCATTAATGAACATATATATTAATTTCTTGTACATTTATTTGACGTTTGTTTTTTAGTCGTCAATTCTTCAAGCATTTAACTGTTGTTCTTCGAAACCAATTTGCTGCCATTGTTTGGCACTCTGACAATCAATCCGATCCGAAACCTTCGTCTTTCCATGAAAATGAATTGTTTAGTCCACCCATTTTACTATTCGCTTTGATGTCACCTTTGATGTGGGAGGTATAGGAAATATTTTTTGGCCAGCAGCAAAGTTTTTACCATCGAAGTTCTTCCCATCGTCTCTTTGTCCTTTA
>NC_036251.1:27293078-27294169 GCF_002742605.1 Olea europaea var. sylvestris
AGCATCCTTTATTTGTATTTTCGCATCTTTGTAATGAACGTTTGATAATAAAGGACTTTATTTGAACGTATTTCGCTCTGACCTTGTTATCCTTAATCGTTCAACATATTTTGATTATACTTTTATCTGCTCACATTCCCATAAAGAAGGAACATATTTTTTCAAATATTTGCCGTTAATGAATCTCACGTGCTTGGTGCCATCTAAATCTTCCAAGTGATATGCTCCATTAGGCAACACACTGTTTATTTTGTATGGTCCTTCCTAATTGGGCGACCACTTTCTGTACTTTGGATCCTTGATATCCAAAGGGAGTATCGTCTTCCAAACTAGTTCACCCAGGCTGAACGACTTGGCTATGACTTTTTTATTATAAAACTTAGCCATTCTTTGTTTTTGAACTTGCAATCTATCTAAAATGTCCAACTTTAATTTGTCTAACCCCAATAAATTTTGAACTAGTGATTCGACATACTCATCATCATTCAACTTATATTGCAAGCACACTCTAATCGATTGCACCTTGATTTTCATAAGCAAAACGGCCTCCTGTCCATAAACAAGTTGGAAAGGAGTAACTTTGGTACTTGACCGAGGTGATGTTCTATAAGCCCATAAGGCCTTGTTCAGACATTCGTGTCAATTTCTGGCATTTTCATCTATCATCTTTCTGATGATATTTTTTAGAATCTTATTAGAAGATTCCGCTTGTCCGTTGGATTGAGCGTAGTATAGTGTGGAGTTTACTAATTTAACCCCAAACTCGCTCAAAAATTTATTCACTTGATCTCCATTCAAAGATGTTCCGTGATCTACCATCAACGTTTGTGGAATTCCAAACCTATAAATGATGTGATCACGGATAAACTCTATAACTTTCTTCTGGGTGATCTCTTTCAAAGGTACCGCCACTACCCATTTGGTGAAATAGTCGGTTGCAACTATAACAAAAGTATGTTGCTTGGACGATGGGGGATAAATCTTCCCTATTAAGTCTATCGCCCAACCCTTGAACGGGCAAGGTTTAATAATATGTGCCATCTCTCGCGCTGGCGCCCTTTGTATTGGACCATGCTTTTGGCATGTTAAAC
>NC_036251.1:27294991-27296323 GCF_002742605.1 Olea europaea var. sylvestris
CAGAGTAATTACATTCACATTTCGTTAACCGTCTACTTAAGTAGTAAACTGCTATTTCTTCATCAAATTGGTCTTCCTGTGCGACCATTCCAGCTATTGATTCTTTTTCAGCCGATATGTACACTTTCATTGGCCGTCCTTGGATTGTTGACACCAACACTGGTGGACTTGATAAATATGTCTTTAGTCTTTCGAAAGCCTTTTGATGTTCTTCTTTTCAGATGAATTCGTCCTGATTTTTCAGCTTTAAGAGCGGGGAAAAGACTTTAGTTCGCCCTGCACAGTTAGAAATAAAGCGTCTTAAAAAGTTTACTTGGCCAGGAAACCTTTGCAATTCTTTTTTGTTGCTAGGTGGTTTGACCTCTAAAATAGCCTTCGCTTTATTTTTATCAAGTTCAATCCCTCTCTTGTGTACAAAGAAACCAAGAAAATTCCCTGCATTAACACCAAATGCACACTTCAAGGGATTCAACTTTAACTTATATTGCTTCATTCGCTCAAACGAATATCTTAACTGTTCGAAATGGTCCTTTTCTTTAATGGACTTGAATACTATGTCATCTACATACACTTCAACAAACTTGCCTATCATATCATGAAAGATTAAATTCATTGCCCGTTGATAAGTTGTCCCTGCATTTTTTAGGTCGAAAGGCATAACCACCCATTCAAAACATCCTAGAGACCCAGGGCATCTAAAGGCAGTTTTGTGTATGTCTTCTTCAGCTATATAAATTTGATTGTATCCTGAATACCCATCCATGAAAGAATACATGACATGTCCGGCAGTCGAGTCTACTAAAGAATCCACCGTGGGCATTGGATACTCATCTTTGGGTGTAGCTATGTTTAAATTCCTAAAGTCTATACACACCATTAGTTTACCATTCTTTTTTAGTACTGGCACGATATTGGACAACCATTCGACATATCTGGCTGTTCTTATAAAACCCGCTTTCAATAATCGCTTTATCTCTTTCTTGATTTCAGGGAGTACATTGGGAGCAAAACGTGTAGGAGGCTGCCTATGAAGTTTAAAGTTAGGCTTAGTTGGTAACCTATGTTCCACCAAGTCTCTATCTAAACCAAGCATTTGTTTATATTCCCAAGCAAAACAATCTTTGTACTCTTTTAGCAAAGCGATTAATTTATTACTAACCTCTTGATCGAGCATCTGGCTGATGAATGTTGGACGATCTTCTCCTTCATTGCCAATGTTTACTTTGATCAGAGGTCTTGTGCTTGAGCATATCCAGGTTTGGCGATCCGCATCACTTCGTCATCCAGTTCCCTTGTAAGTACTTCCTCTTCTAAACAGTCCACCTTGTTGAC
>NC_036251.1:27297583-27299670 GCF_002742605.1 Olea europaea var. sylvestris
TACAGTACGTAGAAATTGAAAGGACGCCTAGATGGTTCCCCCAACAAATCTACTTCGCGAACTCCCTCTCGATGTAGTTGCTTCAACAGAGTGTTGCGCGATACTCCTCTCTTTCTTCTTTCTGCTTCTAGGTCGATTTCTTCTTCAATGTCTGTCATCTCGTCGTCCTCTTCATCGTTGTAGGCCTCTCTAGAAGTCTGGCCTTCTTCACATACCAGCATGCAAGCTTCTCCTTCATTGTCCTCCCTCTCTTCTTCTTTTTCTTTATTCTTGAATTCATTGGCCAGTAAGTAATTATTGGCCATGACAGGAGGTAACGTACCAACTGGATGGTAAGGGGCTGGTCTGGATCTTCTCCATCCCTTCTGTCCCACTCAAACTTTGATCTCCCAGAAGAAGTTTCTGGCAGTTCCTTCATTGATTCATCTGTACCAGTCTCTTCACTATCTTTGAGGACATTTTGATTGGCTACCTTGAGTAATTTAGATGTTTTAGGATGTGGCACTCCTTGTTGCTGCCTCATCATCCGTCCATAGTTTCGTTGGAAACCCCTTTGTTGGGTTCTAGTCATCTCATCGAAGGGTATTGCCTTTCCTGCATTATACTGGAATGAATACTATACATTTGGCCGGCGAGGTTGCGGCCTGAATGTTCATCCATTATCTGCTGGCCTGAACTGCCTCTCAAAAGGCGGTCCTCTATAGAATGATGTACCTCGCCCTCTACCAGGCTGAGTGTTTGGGAAGAAGGTAGGGCAATGGGGATGCTGCCATATCTCTGGTTTCTTCGTATTGCCATTCATTTCTCTTTTACATCTCGCACACAGGACGTCTTCGTCCTTTTTTGGTTCTTTCCCCTTGATTCGTTCAAAGACACTGGGATGTGGTCTAGGGTCCTCTTCTCTATCATCTACGACCAACTTTAATTTTGGCAACTTGTTTTTGAATCCAGACGTCACCATGTTCACTCCAAGTGGCTGTGGAAAAGGATTTTCATCCCCTGCCATTTTCTTCTTATCGTCGAATGTAATTCGTCCTGATTCAATGGCATCCTGCAATACATGGCGAAAAACCAAGCAATTGTTAGTCAAATGTGACCATGCATTATGCCACTTACAATATTTTTTACCCTTAATTTGTTCAGGGTTTGGCAATTTGTGCTTATCGCTCAACTTTATCTGCTTATCCTTATATAATTTAACAAATATAAGGTCAGTTTTGGTTACGTCGAATGAGAACATTCTAGCCTTTATGTTTCCATCTTTTATGGGCCCATCTTTGCCCGATGGTCTAGCCTTGGCTATTATGGGACAAGTATATGTATCTCCTTTGACCAATTCGGCCAAACACATTTCGGCCTGGTCGTATGACTCGTCACTGATGGTATGAACATCAAAATTTAGATCTTTGTAATAAGTACCTTTACTAGAATTTTTCATCTGTTCTTCCTCTCTTATCAGTCGTTCATCCCTAATCACATTTGCACTCAACTGGAAAAGGTCAGAAAATTTCTTGTCCTGGAATTTCTTTTTTAAATCAAAGCTCAAGCAGCCTTGACCGATTTTGACAAATTCTTTTTCGGGCAGAGGTACAAAACACTTGCTTCTTGCTGTCTTGAACCTTTGGAGAAAACTTTCTGCCCATTCGTTTGGCATTTGACGTAGATTCGCCAAATCAGCCAAACCATGTTTGAATAGAGTTCGTTGGCAAGTTGATGAACCAGGAGAAAGCTACTCCTGTTAACGAACTAGGGAAAAGCCTCATTTTATGGTAATCGGTTACATCACCACTTTGCAATGTGAATCGCCCTATGTGTTCTAGAGTAGACACCTCTCCTAAACCGGTAAACAGTGAGAATTCTAGCACTTTGTACCCTCTAGGCCATGGATATGCTTGGTCTACCCAATCAGGATATGGCTTTGTGTATGTCGGCCTAATGACGGGACGCACCCCAAAAGCCATCTGATCCTGTACGATTTCCATAATCTAATTCCTCAACATGACGTTGGGATCATATGGAATTCCTACAGGCTGATTAACCGATTGATTTGCATGAGGCCTGATGTTTGGTCCTTGATTGGCAACAAA
>NC_036251.1:27300288-27304943 GCF_002742605.1 Olea europaea var. sylvestris
GGATCAGACGATTGTGTAAGGGACAAACCTCTTGAGACAAAGTCCCAAAAAGGGGTGTTCTTTTATTGACGATGACTTTACAATTGGAAATCAAAAACAAAATGCCTCCAAGGGGCGCAAGCACACAAGTTACTAAAAAAGTGTTTAAGTCTAAAACTAAGGAAATTAAAATTACATATTCTCTGTTCGAGAGTTTTTGATTCGGTTCCTTTACTCTATGTCTTTTCTCCCTTTTATACTTCATGGACGATCTCTTTGTGATCAATCGCCTAAAAACTGTTTGATCATTCTGCAACTGCCCACTTTCCTCATAATGGCCAGCTTGTCATGAGAACTGTCTTATTTAACTGCTGCCATTACTCTTCGTCGTTCAACCGTTTTCGATTGAATTCCTTGAATCGTGGAACGTGATGGGGCTGCTTTAATAACTGCTTTGATAACTGCACTTCTTGATAACTACAACGCTTTATGTTTGTTAAAACTTTGGGCGACTTGAAGGTTTTGGCGAGAATAGAGTAATAGCTCTGGGCGACTGCATGGCACTCCATTCGCTCAGATTCTGGGCGACTTGCAATCTTGGGCGATGGCATTACCACGTTCTTGGGCCTCCCTATTTGGGCCTTCATCTTGAATTGTTTGATTGTGCTTCGTTCTTTGGGCTATCTGATTTGGGAATTCTCCAATTGGGCTTCATTCCTTGGACCGTTCGACTTGGGCTGAATTTTTATGTGTCAACAGAAATATAAGAACAAAATAATGAAAAAAAAAATTGGTGTTCAAGAAATCTTAGCGGGATCTCTTCCCCATCACGTCCAACTAGTAATTCAGCATGGGAATTCCTTGTAACCCAATGGGACAATACGGGGAGGTTGGGATCGAGTAAATTTGCCAACCCTAAATTTATATGAAATGAAAAACTATGATAATACGGACTTTTTATTTTTCAATAATATTACATAATTAGGACACAATGGCTGAATTGTGCTAACCATTTCGTAGAACATGACCCGTGCTTGTATTGGTAACACTGTACTGTCAAAAGTCCTCATGTTTGTCATCCATTTTCTCTCATTTTCTCTCATTATTTTTCTATAGTACTCATTTTCAACAAAACATTCTTCATTAAAATAATATTACGCGTAAATCAAAAACTCTTCCTTCTTTTTTAGTCACACTTTTCAACATCAATCACTATTTCATAATACATTCATCCCAAATAATGGGCGACAAACACACCCTAAGAAAAAGTTTGTCTTGTTCCTACATAGTTGTTGGTTAGTTCAAAATTTAATGCCCATAGAAATTTGAATAAAGCTTCTCTAACAAGGAGGCTGGCTGCCTTCCTGATAGAAGCCCCACAACTGGGGGTGGGGCTTGCAAAAAAAAATGGGACCTCCCCCCCTATTTGTGGGGTTCGGTCAAGGGGCGGTCGGCCCCTATTCATGTAGCAAATCCCATGAAATTTTAAGCTTTTCAGTGCCTTCTACTCACCCCAAGTTCCAACATCATAATTTATAAATTTTCCACTTTCCTTAGTTGCATAGATCCCATTTTCACCGCACACTTCACACACACGGTGAGAAAAGGAGATGGTGAAGGAAAGAGGCACTGCATTTGTTGCTACTGCACTGGTGATTTGTCTAGTGGCGCTTTTCGATTGTGAAGTGGCTGAATCCGCCACTTACACCGTCGGAGGCGCCAGTTAACGTAACTTCTTGGCCCAAAGGCAAGAACTTTAAGGCCAATGATATAATTGGTAAGCAAAAGAGAGTAAATTAGTAATTTTACTTTCCATCAAATATCCGTCGTATGCATAACTTTCATAAATGGGTCAAACCCAAAATATTTGGTCGATTTTTGAATTGGAAAGGGTAACATTTACGAGTATTTGGATGTGTTTGCAGTGTTCAACTATATCCCAATAGCTCACAATGTCGTGTCGGTAGACACAAGTGCACACAACAGTTGCACCACTCTAACGATGCCAAAGCGTATCATAGTGGAAACTATCAGATTACGCTTGTGAAGGGGCAAAGCCCTTGTTTGAGCCCCATTCTTTAGAAAGAATAAAATTTTCAATAGCATTTTAGTATCATTTTGACTACATATTTTTTAATAAAATAATATTACACGTAAATCCAAATTTTTTTCTTATGTTTTAACCACATATTTTCCATCAATACACTATTCAAAAATTCATTATTTTCCCCAAAATAGGCTCAAACAAGGACAAAATTGCTTCATTTGCAATTTTCTTGGGCATTGCCAGTCTGGAATGAAGATAGCCATCAATGCTATGTAAAGTGGATAAGATGTTATTGAAGCTTGTACTGCTTTTAAAATAAAATATAAGTAATTTTTCAATTTTAATTTTTTTTCACGAATTAAGTAATAATTTATTTTAAATATTTGAAAATTCATCAAAACAATAAATATGTAGGTTTTAAGCGTTTTAGTTGTGTTATTTTACTTTTCACTGCACCGGACATCTTCTGCAGTAAATCAATTGCAACCCTTCTCTAATCACACGAAAAAAAAATGTGAAAAATAATAATGATATAGAGTAGAATGCAAGGAAGCATGAGAATTTGAAAATCAGGAACAATCTTCTAATTTATGTTGATTCACTCATGCATGCCGAAAGATATAGTGATAAGTGCATTTTTGTGTACTTATTTAATGAACAAATATGACTAAATTACGAACAAAATAATGTAATTGTGGCTTAAATTCGTTCAATTGTTGGATTGTATGGTATAATGATGGACTTGATAGAATTCACGAGAAAAATAAGCAAAAAGGACCAAAATGAATCAAACTGAAAGTTAGGGGACTAAGTTGCAAATAATCCATAGATGAGACGGGTAATGGAATGAAGATTCAAGAGTGTTAGAGGTTAATCGGATGAGGAAAGGAGTCAAAGAGGTGAAATATGGTCGAAGTATTATCAAGTAATGCTCGTGATTTTTAATCTCTATTTGAGATCCATTTTTGACATAGTAAACATCAGAATTTGAGAAAACCTGTTTCAATCAAAAGTGTAGATCTTTGAGTTTTCTTCCCAATGCACTTTGAATCACTTTAATCGGAGATCAAGAGAGAATGTTATGACCAAAATACTAAATGATATTCGACGAAAAGAATGACATAACCATGCGGTCTCATGGTAGAAACTCTATGCGGTCGTGAATACCAAGGCAGGGAATTAAAACGCCAATTTTCATAAGCCTATGCGGTCGCATGGGTATATTCTGGGGGCCGATTCTACAGTTTCCTTTTTGCGTTATAATTCTTTCGGAACTCGATTGGGACACGATATAAAAACCTAGAGCCGTCATATTTCATGGAGAGAACGTATTGGGAGGCAAGAAACCACATATTGGAGAGGATTTTGAGTACAAGTCACGAAGAATTACATGAGAATTTTCAAAATTTATCAAGTATTCATAATCTAATGGTGTTCTTTCTTCAACATTTGATGTACTCTTATAGTTTATCAATGCTAGGCTAGATGTTCATGTACTAGGAGATCGATGTACTATGTGATTTGATCTTTAATTTTCTAGTTTTATAATTTGACATTAAACATGTTTTGATTGTTTTGAATGATTTATATGCAATTTCTGTTCCCGCAATTAAGGACCCGTAATTGTGTGAATTTAGATGGCTTATCCTTGCATTCGAGGGAATTGGAATAGGTTCGACATAATACAAATCATCGTAGGGTTCGATAGGGGATAGAAATATACCGCTATGCCCTACGTGAATTTTTAAGTGTTCACAAGATCGCATGCATTTTTATATATGTACTTGTCATAGAAATATAGGCCGGTGGTATGTAAAAATAGATTCGATACATCTTGAGAGAGAGTATTGTATAGATTGGGAGCACTGATTCGTCAATAATTTAAGTGTGTCGTCACATTGTAAAATTAGGGTTAAGGTGATAATTGCATGGGAAATCGTGATCCTAGTGTTTTTAATTTCAATTGAATACAACCAATTCGCACTCTAACATATAATTTGCATTTTAATTCATTAAAATATCGTTTTGCATATTTGAATTCATTCCAATCTTAAATTTTGCATAATTAGTGTTTTCAGAACATTAGGGTTTTCTCTCTAAAATTAGGTTTATTTAGTTAGATATTCATATTGAGTAATTTTGTTTCGGTTAAGGCTACACTAGATAAAATTGAACTACTCAATCTTTGTGGGACGATATTCGGACTCTAAAAATTCACTTTATTACTTGTTAACGAACCGTACACTTGCGGTGATCTTAACTGAAAGAAAATATTTCGTGAACAAGTTTTTGGTGTCGTTGCCGGTGATTGAGTATTCATTTAATTTTATCTAAATTGGCACTAATTCGGACATCCTTATTTACATATCCTATTATTTTGTTGTGTTTTATTTCGATTAATTTCATTTTGATTTGTTCTAGTTATTATTTCATTTTAACATCTAAGTACTCATATTAACTTTTCTTGCAGATTTGCATGATAAGATCTGTCAGCTGATCCAGAAATCGAATGAATTTTCCATCGAAGGTAGCGAGAAAATAGAGAGGCACATCAACGAATGGCTAACCTACAGAATAATCCAATTTTTCGGGCTAATGAAGAAGAGGCAGTGGATGAAGGAAATATTCT
>NC_036251.1:27309152-27324630 GCF_002742605.1 Olea europaea var. sylvestris
AGATAGGGCTGAAAGTCCTGTTATATAACTTGAGGCTCAAACTTTTCCCTGGAAAATTAAGCTCAAGGTGGTCAGGCCCCTACGCTGTCACTAAAGTTCTGTCGTATGGAGCTATACAGGTCAGTCATGAAACAAAAGGAACATTCACAGTTAATGGGCAAAGACTAAAGCACTACTGGGGCGGGGATTTTCAAAACAAAAGTCCACCGTCCAACTCGAAACGCCTAATTGAAGTAGAAGTGGAGTAGTCAAGCTATAGACTATAAACTAGCGCTGGGTGGGAGGCAACCCATTGTATCCTTTTCATTACTTTTAATTTTTACATTAGCTTAGAAAATTTTAATTTTCACGTTTGATTTTTTTTAGGTTTAGGTCATCAATCATCCATGCATAGGTCAATCGAGTCTAAGCACTACCCACACGGGTCCCTATTCATTGAGCACGAGTTAGGAATGATTAATTTAGTGTTTAGGTGATTGGATGTGAACATCACGCATTTCGAGGCAGAAAGTGTGTTTTTCAAAGTACTTTGGGGATTAAAAGGTGACTTCAATTTTAAAAAGTGATTTTGGGAACTAAGGCAATGACCTACACGTGCCCCATATGGTCTAATGTGTTTTGATAAATTTTGGGGGACGATGAAAGGCCAGTTCGAAGTCACAACTTGAAAACCAAGAATTTGGAGGAAAATTTGGTCAAGGTTGAATTTTGGGGAATCAATTGTGTTCTAAAATTTTTTTTCACGTGCATTTAGTTTAAAAAAAAAACGTTTAGTCTATGCGATCGCATAGACTAAACATCTATGCGGCTGCATAGATGTGGTCAAGGCCAAAATTGGCCTTGACCCTTATCTCTATGCAACCGCATAGACATACTCTATGCGGTAGCATAGAGTAATGCCGATAATTTTTTTTCTTTACTTTAAAACACATACTCACGCACAACTCTCATTCACCTCTTCTCCCCCTTCGTTCATCTCTCCCAAACCCTCAACTCATGAAATCAACACAAAAACCACACACAAATCTTGCTCCATTACGCATTAAAGTGAGTAAGGACTCCCAATCCTACAATTCTACACAAGATTCCAGGGTAAGTGCCCTACACTCTACTCTACAACTTTCGAATTTTGAGATTTGCATTATCTTAACTTTCATTAATTGGCGAAGAATGAGTGTTTTGTTATGTTTGGATTAACATGTGAATGTGGGAGATACATAATAACACCTCAAAAGACAAAATAGGAAACATATCATAGTGCACGCAATATGTTCAATTAAATGCCAAAGTGACGAGATTCATGCAATTTAGAGAACTTTATCCCTGTCATGCATCACAATTGATATGAATAGTAATCGAACAACGTGATATCTCACGAAAGGCTTTGAAAAACATCCATATTCATTTTGGCAACACATAGGCACATGGCTAGGTTACGGCATCCTACGTCCCCTAGTTTACACCATCATTTGACACACCAAACGAAATCCAATTGGTTTGAAATTTGGGTATGTTCTAGACCTCATTGAATACTTTCATATGCCCGGAGATTGCCCAAAAAATTTAGATAATTCTTGATGATGCTCGAGGCTGAAAGTGTGCACTTGGTCATGGATCCAATTTTTAAAATGTGTATGTTTCGGCCTAATTTTCTTAGTTTTTCATATTGGCACAATATTTATACTATCTTGAACATCATATTTTGAATATTGCATACCAAGGTGTTACACATGCATCTAAAGTCGACTTTCGTGTTTTTGACATACATTTTTCTTTCCGTTCTATGGTTTTGACATTAAAAATTTGATTTTTGCAGGATGTCACCTAAACGAACCTCGAAAGGGAAATAAAAAGTTGGCTCATCTTCTGGAACAACCCATACTTAAATTCTTGAAGGCGGGATATAAAGATTTTTGAATTTCGAGGCAGCAGCCCGCTATGAAAACATTGTGAGTCGGTAGATAGTAACACCAGAGTGGGCGATTAAATTAGAGGATTTTCCAGGTTTTGAGTTGATCACCTTGGTGGACAACTGTGGCTGGGAAAATGTAGTAGAGCGGCCACATCAGATCTACGAATCATTGGTGGGAGAATTCTACGCAAATTTCAATGCAGAGATCGACACACCGGGGTCCGACCACTTGCATTACACATGGGTCAAGGGATAGTGGATTATGTTCTCACCAGAGGTTATTCATGACTACTATAAGCTCACATGGGACAACATAACCCCCATCCCGGGCAATTTCAATTGGAATGAAGTAGCAGAGATCCTATTGGAGCAACAAAATGCATGGCCACTCCTCACCACTGCATGACACCAGATTGAGCTGACACCGTCTATTCCCATCTTTTGGCTGTTTATGTGCCATAACATTGAATCGACATCGCATAGGACCACATTCACAGATCCCACAGCCGGGTTCATCTATCACTTGGTGCGAGGAGATAAGGTCGATCTCGCCACTCTCTGCTATAATCAGATCCATCATGTGGGTACTCTAGGAGACAGGCACGGTTCAATGATTTTTCCCAGCCTCATCTCCAACATATGCATGGCTGCTGGCATCAATATCGCACCAGGGGAGGCACCTGCTAAACCCAGCCCCCTATAAAGTGCAGTACACTGGAAGCTCAAGACAGAGTCAGGATAAAGCACAGGGAAAAGCAAGAGAATGAACGTCGCAGGCAACAGGAAGAGCAGGGTCAGGTGCTTGCAGATCAAGAGATACCACAAGCTCTACCACCACAGATTAAGGTGGATTTATAGTTGTGGCGTCAGATATTCGCCACCACCATGGAAACCAGCCGTGACATACATGGTCTCCAGTAGGCTATGGGGGTTTTGACGACTGACATGCAGACAGCCCGACGTGACATCCGCATCAGCACTGATATGGCACGAGTCGCTCACCTGGATTCAGAGGCAGCCAGGAGGGAGATGAAAACTATGAACGGTCGACTGAGTATGTATGTGGACCGGGTGGATGGCATCCATATGTGAGTGAATGAGACTTGGGAGCGTCTGGGCTACATGGAGACACGTGTTGGTGGAATACAAGATGAGATGGTGCAGCAGTCAACGATGATGAGAGAGATTTTAACGCGCCTACCTCTACCTCCAGATGATGGTAGAACAGAAACATGTTCCCTCCACCACCTCCATATTGATCACGAGAGTTTTATTTAACTCATTTTGCTGTTTTAAATTACACTTATCCTTCAAAATTATGCCTTTTAAAACTTTTATTTTTCACATTGAGGGCAATGTAATGTATAAGTTTGGGGGGTGGTAGCATATTTTGAACGTGACCCTTTCGAAACTACAATTATCGGTATGTAATGTAAATTTTCAATTCTGTGACACTGGTTGAACATTGTGTGCTTGACGAGTGATTATTACCTTAATATGTTGTATTTGGGTCATTGCATGCCTGTGTGGGTTTGATAGCCTTGCCGGCAATGATGTGATTATTGGAATAGGTATGTTTTAGGAACTGTGAATATAGTGCAGAATTTAATTAACTGATACTTGTTGGGGTAACACTTGACATTTCATATGCACTCCACTCATACTATATAAGTCAGGTAAGTGATTGGGTTTGAATAAAGCAGAAGAAACCAGAAAACCTCAACTAGATTTAGCCATAATGTAGATCCATAAAACAAAAGGCCTTAATGTATAGTTTGGAGAAGGTTTAACAATTATAGAGGAACATTGAGATAAGTGGGGGCTTCGTGCATGAATTACATTGTGTGGATTACCTAGACAATGAGATGAAGATTGGGAAAAAGTCTTAATTTGGGGGTTGATTTCAGAAACCAAATGTCTAGAAAAATAAAGGGGGCATAAATCTAGGTTAAGAAAATTTGACACATTTCCAAGCCTTTATGACTCGAGCAAGTAAGCTTTTACGGATATCTCGAAATCTGGTGCCTTAAAGCCAACTGATTTGGGAGACACCAGCCAAAAGCTCGTTATAAGGGTCATATAGAAAGCAAGAGGGAAAGAGATTAGTAAAAAGTCATCTGATCGAGCCTGTATAACTCGAGTGAATAAGCTTATAAGGGTTTGAAACCTGGGGCCCTAAAGCCAACTGATTTGGGAGTTATCCGCCTAAAGCTCACTACATGGGTTATATAGAAAATAAATGAGAAGATGATAAAAAAAAATTATACAAAATAGGATGGTATGAATAAAGTCCTTGGACATTCTGTTGATAAGAATCCCACCTTCAAGGCGAGACAAGTTCCTTAGTTTAATCTAAGGTGTTAAAGCAATCAAATCTAGGAGAGCCTTCACTTGTTGACATGCGAACCTGTAATAGTAGGATCTCTCCAAACAAAGAGAGAGTGAGGACTACCATTACCTAAACCCTTCACACATGGCAACTAGTCCGTTCGGTTCGCCAGCCTCAGGACTCATATTGACTGCTGTGGAGCTCTATCTTGCCTGCCACTATTTCATTCTTCTGCTGGAGACTGTGGCAGGATCTCATTCCAGTAGATGTTGTTATTCAGAGGAGAATTGGATGTCAGTTGGCTTCTCGTTGTCAGTGTTGTTCCGAGATTGAGACCATCAATCATATTTTCACGAGCAGCAGCATCTCCGACCAGGTATGGCAGCACTTTGGAGACATCTTTCAGATACCTATGACTTCAGGGGAGGGGGTCAGACAAAGGTTCCAGAGATGGAGGTATTCTGGACAGCACGTTTACCATGGACACATTCGTATTATCATTCCTCTACTGATATTTTGGTTTCTATGGACTGAGAGGAATGATGCGAAGCATAGAGGTATTCGTATGGTGGCCAGACGTATTATTTGGAGGGTCTACCGCATGATCTCATTTCTTCATATGGGAGGACTATTCCGAGTTGAGCATTGGCGAGGAGATGTGACACTTGCACCCATTTTTGGCATTTCTTTGACCCGTCCTCTCCCACCACCACCTATTATGGTTGTTTGGCGCACTCCACCAGTTGGATCCTACAAGATCAACACTGATGGATGCGTCAAAGATGGATTTGCAAGTGGTGGAGGCATCATTAGGGACCACGCAGGATACTGTATCAGGGTATTCTCAGCATCGTATGGCCCATGTTTCATTTTGGAGGCTGAACTCAGAGCCATACTAGATGGGCTTCTATTGGCTAGAGGACTTGGGATTTCAGCTATCTGGCTCGAGGCAGATTCAACATTGGCTATTCACTGCATCACCAAAGGTGGAGGACCATGGTCGATTCAGGGTATTCTTAGACAGATCAGAGACCTCATCTACTTCGATAGAGACACGGTTTCACACATCTACAGAGAAGGCAACCAGGTTGCTGATTCTCTTGCTACAGAAGGCTGGAATCATCAGCGCTATCTAAAGTATGGACCACTAGAACTGCCTCGACATATTAGGGCGATAGTGCGGATCGACAGACATGGATTGCCCAGTTTCAGAGATTCGTAATTTAAGCTATGATTATTAAATTTTTTATTGTATAGGGAAGTAGTACTTTCTTGTTTATTGCTTTCATTTATTATATTCATTTGTTGCATCACTGCTTTTTGGAGGTCAGGTTCATGCCCCCCTCCTTCTGTGTATTCTTGATTTTTATGAAATAAATATGGTTGGGAAACCCTTAACCCCCATCGACCTTCCTTGGTGGACCCTAAAAAGTCATGAAGCAATCAAATTTAGGAGAGCCTTCATTTATTGACATGTGAACTTGTGATAGTGAGATCTATCCAAACAAAGAGAGGGTAAGGAATACAGTTACCTAAATTTTTAACTTTAAAACACAACCCCGAGATAATTGAGTGAAAAGGATAAGTTTGGGGGGTTGTGCATCTCTCGAGCAAAGTAAGGACCTATTTGATCATTTTGGGATCGGGATTGAACCAATCATGAGCTGGCTATGTTGGTATGAGTACACACACACACACAATGAGTTTTGCACCTGACAAGTAAAGACAAATTCTATTCTCGCATTATTGAAATTGTTTCCTTTGGTAATTACTGAATTCCAATCCTGAGATAAGGCAAGTTATTAAGCCACATTTGTTGATATTTAAGTCACTATCTTGTTTGAGGACAAACAACAGTTCAAGTTTGAAGGATTTGATAAGTGCATTTTTGTGCACTTATTTAATGAACAAATATGACTAAATTACGAGCAAAATAATGTAATTGTGGCTTAAATTCGTGCAATTGTTGGATTGTAGAGTATAATGATGGACTTAATGGAATTCACGAGAAAAATAAGCAAAAAGGACCAATATGAGTCAAACTGAAAGTTCGGGGACTAAGTTACAATTAATCCATAGATGAGACGGGCAATGGAATGAAGATTCTAGGTCAATCAGATGAGGAAAGGAGTCAAAGAGGTGAAACATGGTCGAAGTATTATCAAATATCAACTTTCAGGCGAAAAAGTTATGCTCGTGATTTTTAGTCTCTATTTGAGATCCATTTTTGGCATAGTAAACATCATAATTTGAGAAAGCCTATTTCTGTAAAAATTGTATATCTTTGAGTTTTCTTCCTAATACACTTTGAATCACTTCAATCAGAGATCAGGAGACGCGAATACCAAGGCAGGGAATTAAAACGCCAATTTCCATAAGCCTATGCGGTCACATAGGTATATTTTGGGGGCCGATTCTGCAGTTTCCTTTTTGCGTTATAATTCTTTTGGAACTCGATTGGGACGCGATATAAAAACTTAGAGCCGTCATATTTCAGGAGAGAACGCATTGGGAGGCAAGAAACCACATATTGGAGAGGATTTTGAGCACAAGTAACAAAGAATTGCACGAGGATTTTTAAGAGTTATCAAGTATTCATAATCCGGTGATGTTCTTTTTTCAACATCTGACGTATTCTTATAGTTTATCAATGCTAGGCTAGATTTTCATGTATTAGGAGATCGATGTACCATGTGATTTGATCTTTAATTTTCTAGTTTTACAATTTGACATTAAAGACACGTTTTGATTGTTTTGAATGATTTGTATGCAATTTTTGTTCTCGCAATTAAGGGTCCGTAATTGTATGAGTTTAGATGGCTTATCCTTGCATTCGAGAGAATTGGAATATGTTCGACATAATATAAATCATCGTAGGGTCCGATAGGGGATAGAAATATATCGCTATGCCCTACATGAATTTTTAAGTGTTCACAAGACCGCATGCATTTTTATATATACACTTGTCATAGAAATATAGACTGGTGGTATGTAAAAATAGATTCGATACATCTTGAGAGAGAGTATTGGATAGATTAGGAGCACTGATTCGTCAATAATTTAAGTGTGTTGTCACATTGTAAAATTAGTGTTAAGGTGATAATTGCATGGGAAATCGTGATCCTAGTGTTTTTAATTTCCATTGAATACAACCAATTCGCACTCTAACATATAATTTACATTTTAATTCATTAAAATATCATTTTCCATATTTGAATTCATTCCAATATTAAATTTTGCATAATTAGGGTTTTCAGAACATCAGGGTTTTCTCTCTAAAATTAGGGTTTATTTAGTTAGATATTCATATTGAGTAATTTCGTTTCGGTTAAGGCTACACTAGGTAAAATTGAACTACTCAATCTCTGTGGGACGATATTCGGACTCTAAAAATCCACTTTATTATTTATTAACGAATTGTACACTTGCAGTGATCTTAACTGAAAGAAAATATTTCGTGAACATATAGCATCAAGTGTTTGTTGATTCATATAGAATACTAATAATTTTGACACAACTAAAAATATTCGAATTTTTTATATCGTATTTTTAACTCATTTTATAAATTTTTATGAACACTAGAGTAATTTTTATCCGCACATTTAGAAAAATTCACAATTATTATCCACTTATTTACCATTTCTATCTCTTTATAAGTTAAATCAATTACCAACACTTTTCCAAATATGTTGTTAAATCTCATTTTCTAATAGGGATGGATAGCAACAAGGCAGGTATAGAAAGGGTCGGTCATTCCCACCCTATCTCGTATGGTATTTTTGTCACATTCCTCCATCCTTATGCTCGATTAAAGCGAGACGGGGCGGGATTGAGGAAGGTCTCTGTCCCATTTATCGCCCTACTCATTTTTTATTATTTATTTTATTTTTTTGCTTTTACATTTTTTATGTCTTTAGTTAGTAAATGTTATTACTTTTTCTTTTTGATTTATTGAGAACAACTCACATTCTCTTTAAAAATGATGGTAAATATATTTTTTTGCTTGATAAAAAATTTAAATTTGAAATTAATTTTAAAAGAGTGTGCGGACTATATTTCCTATACTCACCTCGTGTCCGCTTCGGGGCAATGACCCGCCCCCTTTACCCAGTTAGGCGTGTAATTTCTCTCACAAAATCGAAGTTTGCACAAGTTTTTTTGTCATTCCTATTTTTTAAAAGGTCCAATTGACCTTATTTATAGAATGAAAGTATCAATCTAATATATTGATCTAAAGACTATCATGAGGAAAACCTTAATTAAAGGAACAAAATTTAAAATAATATAATCTTAAAATTGTCGAAATAATTCATATTTCATATGTAGGCTACATCTTTCTATTTTCTCCTATGTTTGAAAATATATATATATATATATATATATATATACACACACACACACACACACACACACATATATTGTTGAAGATTTTAAGAGGATTTGGATTCCCCTTTGTTGGACCAATATTAAGCATTTTTCATGTGCATCATGTAGTTAGATAATGTATAAATATTAATTTGAGAGTAAAAATATTATTAAAAAAAGATTGAGACATAAATATGATAATGTATAAAGGTTATGAACCTTTCATACAATTAAAATGTAGTCTAGTTATTAAAATATGTGATGTGAATATATTAGCCAATCTAAAATAATAAGTTATTAAAATGACCAAAATTCACATGTGGGTGACACTATTCTCCTATGTATAGATGTTGTTCAATTGTCCTTCATGGTCCTGACATCTCATTTGTAACATGCTTATATGCGCGAACTCGTTATATGGAAGCGTGAGAGGACGAGAATCATGAACAATCTTCTAATGTCTCATTATTCTTATTTTTCAAGACCCCAATGGTCTTGTTGACATAATGTAGTAAAAGCCTATCTTATAAGGAAATTTGAAGTACCACCTAGCTTAATATATTATTAACTGACCATCATAAGAAAAACCTTAATCAAGAGAGGATATATATAAAATACTATAATCTTGAAATTGTCAAAATAAGTCATAGTTTCCTATATATACTATAGGACAATTAAAGTAGTTGTTAAATTCATAAACAAGGTGACTGAAACAATTGATAAATATGATTATTTCACTATTATAGCACTAGCACACCAATGTTAGTAACAAATCAATTTTTCTCATATAAATTATATTTTTTCCTTTTAAAGCTATTTTTTTCCACTTTACGTGTAAAATTTTATCAAATCTGTAAATACTTGGAAAGATTATCATAATCCATAATTAAAGAACGCAAAATTGAAGATCTCCAATATACATACAACATAATTTCTTCAGGGCCTGTTTGAGTCCCATTTTTGGTTAAAAATATATTTTAGAATGAAAGATTGATAGAGAATGTGTTGTTAAAAAATAAGAAATATTTTGAATTTGCATGTAATATTATTGTTACACCCCTAATTAAATCACTTCGGAACAACAGTCACACCACTCCCACGTGTCCATCCCCTATCTAAACCACTTCGGAACAAACAGTCAAGCCACTCCCCGAAGTTCTACATGTTCGCTCGAAGTGGTTCCGAAGTGGTGCCCGCTCCTGACGACCTCAACATGGCGCGCTGCAAGTGAAGAGTAGATCCACTGAAGCAACCGAAGTGTCCCTCAACTCCGATGCGTTGAGCACTCTGAGACACTCCCTTAACAGCTCCTTCTGCCACCATTGTCATAAAGATATTTGTCAGGATCCCTTCTACCTCCAAAGATCAATTGATGTGACATCTCCATAGGTTTAGTTGATGTGACTTATCAATTTTATGTCAACTCAACTCAGAAGAACTAATTACCCGTCCACTCTAGACGTGGTTGATTGATGCCTATGAGCGGATGCCTCACACTGTCAGATACATACACGTGTCCCACATCCAGCGGTGCTCTACCCTTATAAATATCCAAGGTTTGACAAGAGATAAATGTAATGAAACTCATAACTTAGCTCTCCATACTAAGTAATATATATTCTCCTCCCCACTTTCTTGCATAACTTGAACACTGTTCTGATCACCCAACGTAACTTGAAAGTCGGAGTGTATGCGGCCGCTATCACCACCGTTGATTCTGGCCATGTACTTCTAATCGTGCGTTGTTGTGTGCAGGGAGGATTACGTGGAGTAGCTATCTGTTGGCCACGTGGAGGGTCCAATTCTCGAGGTCAGCAGATTGGCGTGTCTATGGAAAACTTTCCATCCAAAAGTTCCATATTGTCCATCGAAAAAGCCATCGGCAAATCATCAACTTACCCTGAAAAGGGCACGTTCTTGAAAAAGAACAAGGTCAACCTACAAGGTTCTTAATACCCTTGAAAGGACAAACAAAATGAGTTATAGTAATAAAGATGCAAATTTTGAAGGGCACAGGGATGCTTCTGAAGAAGAGGTAATCAGGACCAATGTCACGCATCGGAGACCCCATCTTCTGCGTCATCGAGGCAACATGACAGTAGTGCTCACTGAAGGAATGTCTCAAATAGCTGCTGGAATGAGGGACATTGCCGCTTAGAATGTGGCGATGCATGAATTCTTCATGTAGGCCCGAAATCATCAGGGCTTCCAAATGCCTCGAGGATCATATCTAGCTCGAGAAATTCCTGCGGCTCATGGCCGAGGCCATTTGAGCCAGCACTAGGCACACCTCCTTGAAAGAAAAGTGGGTGTGGATGTGGCATCCTACGCGCAAGGAAGCCAACCAGTAGCACCACCATCGAGAGAGAACTTCCCACCAGAATATGAAACCTGTCGGTGTCTTCTTCGACAGAATAGGGCAGAACCCTAGCAATAGGGTCCGCTCCGTACAAAGATTAGTCCGACAAGAGCAGGAGCAAGAACAAGTACCTTCTCCGCCTAGAAATAAGCGGGAGAGGAGAAACCTAGTAGATTGAGATAGTCGAGAAGAGGCACCTCCACCTCCCCAAAATGCATCAGATGGGAAAGGTTCTGAAGGACCATACCGCTCCTACGAAATCGATAATGATGATGACAACCTCCCATTCTCCAGAGAAATCCGAAGCTTCCCGATGCCTACAAACTTCATGCCTCCTGAAATCCTAAAGTATGAAGGAAATGGGGACCCACAGAAATACCCGACTAAGTACATGACGCAGATGAGCCTCGCCGGCACTGAAATATAGGGCCTTTCATCTAACCGTCACCGGAGCTGCTGAAATGTGGTATAGCAGATTACCACCCCTGAGCATCAGAAGTTGGCTAGACTTGAAGAAGGCATTTCTGGACCAATACCTTTCACGAAGGAAAGGTGAGGTCCCAGTGCAACGCTTGCAAGACATGAGACAAGCTCCTGGTGTAGCACCGATAAAATCACGTACCGCGAGCAAGTCACTGATAGGGAGACCCTTTCAGCCTTGAAAGGTGGCTTCAACATGAACAGTCTGTTATGGAGGGATGTACGCAGCAAGAATCCCACCACCTATGACGAGCTGGTTGAAATGATGAGGGTGGAGATCGTCAATAAGGAGATGATTGACCACTGAAACCGTGCGGCTCAGGGACTTTCCTCGCCTCAGAGGTAGATGGGTCAAGGACCAGCCGTACACCTCGTCACCCAGTAATGGACCCATACCGGTCACACGATAGCCCCCATATCCGGACAGGCGTTGGCTTCAGCCACTCTAAATACAGTACCAGTGCTAGCATATGAAAATGCTCCAGCCGAAGTAGGACCATCCGGGGGAACAAACAATTGAAAAAAGAAGAAAAAGTGATCAAACAGCCCTTGGAAGGGGCAAGATTCTACACCTTTCACCAACTTTACGGACACGACACCAGCGAATGTAGAGATGCTCCTCGATCCTCGAACCGAAGTAACCCACGCTCCTCGAGAAGGGATGAACACCCTCGCAGGTCCACCTTCCCCAATAGGGGAGAGAGGCGATATAGAGACCAATCACCCTGGAGGAGAGAATCCAGGGACAGAGGAGAATCCAAGCATAGGGATCAGGCCCCATCTAGAGGCCAAGTTATCAGGAAAATTGATACAATCATTGGAGGATCTCACATTGGGGACAATACCAAGAACGCCCAGAGGAACTACACAAGGAAAGTAAAGGATCCACCAATGATTACTTATATTGTCAATCGACCTAAGATGCCAACAGGATGGCCTCGATCACTTCTCTCAAGAAGATGCGCAAGGAGTTCACCACCCCCATTGTGATGCATTAGTGGTAAGAGCCGTAGTGGCTCGAAACAGACTTAAACGCATGCTCGTCGACAATGGTAGCTCGGTGAATATACTGTTTGGATTTACCTTTGATAAAATGCAAATTCAACACGGGTTGATCCCCATGATCGACCCGTTGTTTGGATTTACTGGCGACAGCATCGTTCCACGAGGGCGAATTACTCTACCTGATGAAATGGGGTCAGTCCCCTAGTGGCCCACCACTTCATGGAGTTCCTGGTAGTGGACCACAGATCAGTTTATCATAGAGTATTGGGCCCACCTGCCTTGAAAGATCTTTGAGCAGTTATATCTATCCATTACTTGTGCATGAAGTTCCCAACTGAACATGGGATTGCCACATTTCGAGGCGACCAAATAGGCTCAAGGGCATGTTACCTCAACTTTCTACGAAAATTCGAGCCCCGCACTGTTCATGTCATTTTAACAAAGGTCGGCAACGAAGTCAACACGGACGTAGAGATGCTCGATACCTCTAAACAAGGGCATACCTCCGAACAGAAGAAAGACGTCGACATGGTATATGCCCCTTAAGAAGGACATTCTCCTGATGAGTTGGACCCTCGAATTATCGAGTCCAAACCAAATGCGACTCCAATGGAAGTACTGGAAACTTTCCTCATCTGTAACGCCCCAACCTGCATGGACTAAAATGTCACTCAAACCATTGTACCTTAGCCATAAAGTTAGTTCAATATATTTTTAGTAGAAAGTATAAAGATTAAATTTTAGAATTTAATTAAAGAATTTTCTTTTTTTTATTTAAACAATAATCCAATTCTAAAAGAAAACAATTTAACCCTTGCTCGAACCTTCGAGTTTTCTTAATTTCCGTGTCAACCAGATGTGGAGCATACCTTAAGAGTTGATCGAACTTCTGCTCGTAATCTATTAGGGACATATTACCCTGTTTGAGTTGAAGGAATTCATTCTCCTTGAAATCCCTTAGAGATTGAGGAAAATATTTGTTCATCACTTCCTCCTTGAATTGTTCCCAAGTTATTGCCAATTGCTGCTCCGGAGTCCTAGTTCGGGACATCGAATTCCACCAGTGATTTGCATCATCGGTAAACATAAACTCCACGCATTGAACCCTTTGGGCATCAGTGCAGTCTATGAGCCAAAAAATTCATTCTAGCTTACGAAGCCATTCCTCAACTACTAGTGGACCAAATGCTCCATCGAAGGTAGGGGGCTTATGCCTTTGAAATAACTCAACTACCGAGGTGTGAGTCGGAAGAGTAATAGGAGCTGGTGGTGTAGGTGGAGCGGGATTTTGATTCAGCCTGCCAAGATCTTGAAACGCTTGCAGGAGATCCCTTATCAAGCTGTTCTGGTTTGCTCGAGACATTTTCCTAGAGATAAGATATAATATCTCACATTAACTTCGTACGCCAATACCAGAATACTTAAAAAAATAAGGTAGTCCTCAAATTGATCATAATTTTCCTTTATTAATAGTACTCATTGCAATTAGGACATACAATAGGTCGACAATTTTTTTTTTATTTTTATTTTTCAAAAACATAAAGGAAAAGATATCACATGGAAATGGAAATCTAAATTTCTAATCCCTATGAATCTTGCGAATCTTCTTCGGTGGAGCCTCATCTTCGGAAGAGTCTTCTGTCTCAGTCCCTCTAGGTCCATCTCAACCTATGGCTTAGGTTCATGCTCATGATCATTCTCTAAGTCCAACCCAAAGTCATACTCATGCTTCCATTCGAGATCTTCCTCGGGGTCTGATTCAAACTGAGGTTCGTGCTCGAGCTCAGGCTCAACCTCATTATTGGGCTCAATTACTATCTTCGGTTGGGGTTCTAAACTCTCACTCCATCTGTCTAGAAAGGTTTGACAATATATACCAAATTCAATCATATTTGGGTGCTCTAGATGGTTACTCTCTAGCATCTCATCCTAACAATGACTCCCATGTTTTCCCACTGAGGTGGAAGTGAATGTATAAGGTTATTCACAACCTCGATATGCGTGATCTCTAGTCCCGCATCTACAAATGCCATACATCTATCGTAGATGTCATATATGTGTTCAATAAGCGAACGAGACACGTCAGTCACATAGTTCTCATAGGACTGGATGATGGCCTTACGGTTCAACACTGCTATACAAACTGTGGTCTTTCTAGCGGTCTGATAAGTTCTAGCCATGTCTGTGACATAAATGTCCAATTATGTGTTATCTTCATTAATGATATCAACTTATGCATTATGCTCTTGAGATTCTAATATGATGGCCAATCATCCTTTCTTCACGTATATTTAAACAAAATATAATGTACATAACATATTTCATTCAAAACATCATAAGCATTTTTCATAGATTCAAGCTTAAATGATTAAAAAAAATCAAAATCATGCTCGAAAAAATAATGTGGAACATAATATTTTATTCCATACCTTAGGTTCGTCGGATGAGGTCAACCGATAGACACAAGATGCTATGGAGTGCCTTAAATGTTTCATTTTTTTTTTCCATCTCATAAATAAAATACACTAAGTCTACAGAATCGACTAAACTCGTGCTCTGATACCATGCTGTAACGCCCTGACCCGCATGGACGAAAACGTCACTCAAACCATTGTACCTTGCCGTAAAGTTAATTCAGTATATTTTTAGTAGAAGGTATAAAGATTAAATTTTAGAATTTAGTTAAAAAAATTTCTTTTTTTTTATTTAAACAATAATCCAATTCATTTCAAAAAAATGTTTTTAGAATGGGTTCCATGCATGCAACGACTATTGACGTGAAATTTTGGCAAAACTTAAAAAGTAATATTGTTGTTCCAGTTTTTTTTTCCTCAAACAGTAATTGACAAAATAAATTTATTTTCATAGCTATCAACCTTGAAATTTCATCAAATTTTAATGTAAAGTAGTAAACTCCTTATAATATGACATAGTCAAAAATTAGCTTCCGTCGACATTATATGGGGTATTAAAATATTTTTCAAAACTCGGCAGCGACCCCGGTTGAAAGGTAACCGGTGCAGTTCAC
>NC_036251.1:27325425-27344569 GCF_002742605.1 Olea europaea var. sylvestris
TAACAAAATATATAGAAAGCCTTCCTTCTTCTCACCCTTGTTATACCTTAAGCTTAAATTGATATGAAACGTATTTTTTTGAGAGAAAATGAGATGAAATTCGGATTTGAAGAGGAGTGTAGTGAAAAAGTGATCTTCCACTTCTATAACCTTTCTTTTTAATGAAAAATTAAGTGGGGTAGTTGTATTATCATTAAATTTACTAAATTTAGTCTTTAACTAAGAATTTGAAGAGTATCTAAGCCATAAAAATAATTCATATGAAAGTTTTATAAAAAACATCTACATGGTGATTCGAACCTGGGTTGCCTATATGAAATACCATGTAGATGACCATTGGGGCAACCCAGTTATTCTTTAAATCTTTGCAGTCAATTTTACTTAAACTTAATCTCTTAAATTGTTGGGGTTTTAATTAACTTATGACTTGAGCTTTTGTAATCTTACATGGGTTGAGCTTCCATAGGTCGTTTCTAAAATTGGTTAGGCTCATGGTGCTATATCATCCCAAAAATTAGCATAATTTCATTTTATTTTTTTTCTCGGCTACTATAATTGAGACCATACTACAATTGAGACCATACTTTTAGGCCCATTCAATTGAAGTTCTCACCAACTTTCCCTCGAAGCAAGTGTTGCAGAGAACAGACGCTTCGAGCTTTTGCTAAAATGGGCAATCGAGCTAAGCGAGTTCGACCTATTGTTCCGACCTCGAAACGCCATCAAGGGCCAAGCCCTCGCAGATTTTGTGACTGAGTTTGCCAAAGCCCAGAAATGGAGGTGACAATAAAACCAACCAAGCCCCCAACATGAAACCTATTTGTGGATGGGTCGTTAGGAGAGACTGGTTCTGGAGCAGGAGTAGTTTTGGAAAGCCCAGAGGGCTATAAGCTAAATTGCGCGGTCAGGATCAGCTTCAAAGCCTCGAATAACGCTGCGGAATATGAGATCCTCCTAGCAGGCCTTAGACTAGCGAAAGAAATGCAAGTCAAAAGGCTCTTAGCAATTAGCGACTCGCAGCTTGTAGTAAGTCAGGTCAATGGAAAGTTTGCAGCCAAAGATAATGGCATGACTGCGTATCTGAAATTGGTTATGAACCTAGTCCCTCACTTTGAGAGATTCGAATTGGTTCAAGTCCAACGCCTTGAAAATACACACGCCGACGCCCTATCCAAGTTGGCCAGCAGCAGGGACCCGGAGTTGCTAAAAATTGTCCCAATTGAGCACCTATCGAAACCCTCTATCTCTGGAGGTGAAGAGGTACTATAGATTGAAGACACCCCACTTTAGATGCAACCCATCATGGCCTACCTCAAAGATCAACCACTGCCAGCCTCAAAGAGCGAGGCGAAGAAATTGAAGAGGAGAGTTGCTCACTTCGTTCTCCAAGATGATGTGCTCTACAAAAGGGATTTCGCCTCGCTACTTTTTCGTTGCGTAGGAGGAAAAGAAGCCATGTATATACTCAGGGAGATCTATGCAGGAGTCTGTGGTAACCACTCCAAAGGAATGATTCTGACATAAAGTACTTCGACAAGGCTACTTCTGACCGACCCTGAAGAGGGACTCTTACCAGTTTGTTCAAAAATGTAACGAGTGCCAACGCTTCTCAAATATTCAAAGATAGCCTTCTCAAAGCCTTTCCATGGTCACCAGCCCGTGGCCGTTCGCTAAGTGGGGCATAGACTATATTGGCCTGCTTCCAAAATGAAGAGGAATCGCTACTTTTGCCATTGTTGCTATTGACTACTTCACAAAGTGGGTTAAAGTTGAACCTCTAGCAAAAATCACTGAAGTGAACACTACAAGGTTCGTCTGGAAAAACATCATTTGTAGGTTCGGCATTCCCCACTCTTTAGTGTCTAATAACGGAAGGCAGTTCGACAACAAAAAGATGTGAGACTTGTGTGACGCACTCGGCATAAGGAAAGATTTCTCAATACCTCATCACCCCCAAGCAAACAGGCAGGTTGAGGCAGTGAACAAAACTATCAAGCATGCTCTGAAAAATAAGTTCGACGCCTCGAAAGGGGCGTGGGTCGATGAACTTTCCCATGTCCTATAGGCCATTCAAACAACCAGCTGAACTGCAATAGGTGAAACACCCTTCTCTATGACCTATAGATCCGAAGCCATGAGTCCTGTCGAGGTGGGTGTTCCTTCTCATCGTCGGATACATTTCAATGAGAGCGACAACGACGAAGCTTGAGTGCATGAGCTTCACCTCCTTGAAGAAAGGAGGGTTTCCTCTTAAATAAAATTGGCCAAGTACCAAAGAAAGATGACCTGTTATTACAACTCTAAGGTCAGAAATCGAACTCTTCGTGTGGGGGACCTCGTCCTCAGAAGGGTCTTCCAATCATCGAAGCCAACTGGGTCCGGAGTGTTTGAACCGAACTAGGAAGGTCCTTATCGTATCTGCAAGAAGTCCCGACCCGTCACTTATGAAATTGAAGACATGACAGGGAAAGTGCTGCCTCATCAGTGGAACATTGAACACTTGAGAAAATACTATCAGTGATAAGTATATGTTCTAATCCGATCCCCATTTTGTCCAATCTATTGTAAAATTCCTATCTTGCTAAGTGCTAAAACTACCTTAATAAAAGATGATGTTGTAAAAGACTTGTTATAATACCTCAGTTCTCCGTTATGTTATATGGGTCAATCAACTTATACCTCAGTTCAGTATTTTATATGGATCAGTTCTTCTGTCATCAACTGGTTATTATTGGTGAGTAATGCTTAATATTTGCTTGTTACTCGTCAAGATACAAACAATTCAACATAAATGTAAAGAGAAGAAGCAACAACACTTGGAAACTTTTTTAATCTCATTAATATCAGAGTTTAATTATAAGAGGTGGGCCAAGGCCATTACAAAATGTTTCTATTCTACTGGAGTGGCGTCTTCAGCCCCAGCCTCAGGCTCGACCTCTTGGAGGGCTTCAGCAGCTTCCTCGACGGCCCTGTAGGGTCGACCTCAGGTAGGCCCACCGAACTCTGCTTCCAAGGATGTCAGATTCAGAGTTGGGTGGACTTCCCTTAGGTGATCCAACATTGTTTGGACATTCCACGAGGCCCAGAAGTTGGCGAAGTCGTCATACAGTGGATGTTCTTCGAAGTGATCAATAAAATTCTGCACTGGTGACTCCTTTGCTGCCTTCACCTCGGCCTTCAGAGACTCGATCTCCTCAGCCTGCGCTCCGCCCATTGCCTCAGCTCAGCTTTCTCCTTGTTGGAGGCCTCCAGAGCCTCAGTGGCCAGTCGGTGGTGCTCGTTGGCATGGTCAAGCTTCCTCGTCATAGCAGCCACCTAGCACTTCACTCATACAACTCTTTCTTCAGCCTTTCCATCTCCTCATTGGCCCTTACTAGTCGGCCCTCCGCCTCCTGCCTCACCTTCTCTACCTTAGATGCCTTTTCTCGGGCCGCTGCACTGCATCCCCGTAGTGCATTGCCTCCTCCAGACGCTTGGCCAGATTCTCCCTCTTCACATTGAGGTACTTAACCAAGCCCTGAAGTTGAACACTTGTACTCAAGGCCCGGGCAACGCAAGTACTGTTCGTAGCTACCAGATCTTCGACAGTGTAGAAGGCTGTATGCTCTTTCCACTCCTCGGTCCAATATTTGCTATGGACCAGGGCAACATCCGCCGTCTCTGGAGGCAAGGCCTCCAACACCTCCCTCACCGGCTCTTCTTTATTGATGCCTAGGAAGTTCACCTCCTTCTCCGGGTGAGCCCTTTTCCTCCTCTGCTGTCCCGACACTTGTATAACTGGAATGACAGCAACTGGGGGTAGATCGGGGCCACAGCAGTGGCAACAGGGGCCGCCGTCCTCTCCCTTATGGCCATCTAGTGGGAATTATTGTTTGACGGAGGACCGGGGCAGCCCTCGCCACTATAGGCCCCTTTGATGAACTGGCAGCCCTCTTCCCCTTGCTTTGGACAACTGCCTCTGGATCCTCTTCCTCCTCCTCCTCCTCTATCGTGGGTTGGAGCTGTTTACTCGCAGCCACTATGTCCTCCATTTGCTTTTTATAGGCAGAGGAGGAGGTCTTCAACGCCCTTGCCTCGACCATCATCCGTTGGATTGTTTTAAAGTCGGGCTTCACCGGCCTCTTCTTGTTAAAATCATCTACGGCAAAACAAAATGGGTTAGCATGTGCAAGGAGGTCAGAAATTCTTTACAATTGGAACACTCCAGATAATTACGTTGGAAGGCCATCAGCTCATGCGTAACGAAGTGGATGTTTTTCCTGATAAGCTCGTTATAGGACCTCTTCTTCAGCGGAAGCTGATAAACGATACAGATTATATCAAACTCCTCGGTAGAAAGCTCGTACCGAGGAAGAGTATCTGCAAGAATAACAAATAGTTAACTTCCGAACTAATGCGAAACACAAAAAATCACAAGGCTCCAGTACTCACTAAGTGTTGAATACTTTATGGGGACCGTAAGAGGCGTCAGGAGGTCCCCCTCCATTGTGTCCCATCTCCCAGGGGCCCAGCACCATGAGCTCTTCCATTCCTTGATGGAGCTCAGTAAATCGAGCACAAATAGAGTGTGGGAACCCCATGAAGTTAGGTAGTATCACCCCGTGGTCCTATCACCCCCCGTCGCTACCTTAGTGATGTATAAGGTCTGAAACGCTGAGAACGGCATCTCTACCCCAAACGATGCCTCCTTCCATAACATCCATGACCCCACCATTTGACTCCAAGAGTTGGGGTTCAGTTGGGTCGGGGCCAGGCAATAGGTCCTCAAAACATAGCGAAAGAAGGGATGGATAGGCAACCTAAGACCATCCCTAAATAACGCTTCGCTCACAGCTACGTAGCCCAGCCTAGGGTAACAGGTTCGCTCATCAGGCTCTGGCAAAATTAGGTCCACACTGTCCTGGATCCTATACTCCTTCCTAAGTCTATCAAGGTCGACAAGCTTAAGTTTGGAAGGATAATCAGACGCCCCCCAATGTATGGAAATGTCTATGGGCTATTAGGTCGCCTCTAAATGTTCCCCCCTAATATCGCCTTGGACAATTTCGAGGAGGTCGCCAATATTGGCTGGTCAACCCTTATTATCTCCAACTCACTCCCTGAAGCGTTACTATCAGAAGCCATCTTCAGAATTCAAAAAATGCGAAGAACTAGAAAAATACTTATTGAAACGAATGGATTGGGGTTTTCTACAGTTGGAAAATAAGAAATGGCCCTCTGCACTCGTTGGAAACTGAGAATGCCGTCGGAAAACATTTGAAAGTCTCCGAAAATCGTAGAGAATTATGAGAGCGTCGAGGGGTTGATTTTGCAAAAGTGAAAACCTCTAACAACGCTCAAGTCCTCCTTTTATAGGAAACTTTAGACGATCCCCACCGTTGAATTCAAACGATGTCAATCTGGGCCATTCATTTCATCAAAAATCTGGATCATTGAAATGAAATGCCAAATTTAATTAACATCCAAGACCCGACTGTGCCCATCACGCACGCATAAAGCGCGTCACCTCGAACAACAACAGCCGTCAGCAATAAGTGGTCGTAGCAGCCCTTTTTCTGGGAACAAGCAGCACATCTAATTGTCGCCTTGGAAACACGTGACAGTTATCATATAGATTAACGTCATAATAAGACGCTTCAGATCAAGGACAGTCAACTTTATAGGCTTCGACACACCTGACGCGGAGATTCCTGTGGGTCATCGTTTCGGATGGTGCGTTTTCTCCTAAGCTTTACAAGGCTTTAGCCATCTCCCAATGCGTCGTCCCTTGTGGGTTAGCGCCCCAGTAGCAAATGGGCTCTTCACCCAACTTTAAAAGTTTCGACGCCACTGATGCGGAGTCCCTGTGGGTCCCCACCTCGATCGTACAACCCTTCAGCTTTACAAGACTTTAGCCATTTCCCAACGCGTCGTCCCCTGTGGGTCAGCGCACAGGTAACAGATGAGCTCTTTACCCAGCTTCAAAAGTTTCGGTGCCACTGATGCGAAGTCCCCTATGCCGCCTTCACCTCGGTTGCATGACCCCTCAGCTTTATAAGTCATTAGCCATCTCCCAACGTGTCGTCCCCTATGAGTCAGCGCAACGGTGGTAGATGAGCTCTTCACCCTGCTTTACAAGCTTCGGCGCAACCAAGAGAACGCCCTACCCACATCGCATCGGTCATCACTTCGCCTCAGCCAACAGCTATTCGGCACGTCTGCTTACTCCATCCTTTCACATCAGCACTTCATCTGAATCCACAATACTTATTCCAAGGTCGACATAGACAATCGGGAAAGCAAGTCCACCCATGATATAAATATTCATGCATGAACTTAGAAGACCACTGTTATACCTAAAACTAAACCACTTCGGAACAACAGTCACACCACTCCCACATGTCTATCTCCTATTTGAACCATTTCGGAACAAACAGTCAAGCCACTTCCTGAAATTCCACATGTTCGCCCGAAGTGGTGCCCGCTCGTGACGACCTCAACATGGCGCGCTGCAAGTGAAGAGTAGATCTACTGAAGAAACTGAAGTGTCTCTCAACTCCAAAGCGTTGAGCACTCCGAGACACTCCCTTGACAGCTCCCTCCGCCTCCACTGTCACAAAGATATCTGTTATGATCCTCTCTACCTTCAAAGATCAATTGATGTGACGTCTTCATAGGTCTAGTTGATGTGACTTATCAACTTTATGTCAACTCAATTTACAAGAACTAATTACCCGCTCACTCTAGACGTGACTGATTGACGCCTATGAGTGGATGCCTCACATCGTCAGATGCACACATGTGTCCCACATCCAGCGGTGCTCTACCCCTATAAATACCCAAGATTTGGCAAGAGACAAATGTAATGAAACTCATTACTTAGCTCTCCATACTAAGTAATATATATTATCCTCCCTACTTTCTTGCATAACTTGAGTACTGTTCCGATCGCCCAACGCTAACTTGACCGTCAGAGTGTATGCGGCCGCTGCCACCACCGCTGGTTCCGTCCGTGTACTTCTAACCGTACGTTGTTTTACGCAGGAAGGATTACGTGGAGTAGCTATCCGTTGGTCACGTGGAGAGTCCAATTCTCGAGGTCAACAATTATTATATTGAATAATATATAATTGAAAAAATAGAGAGAAAAATATATTTTAGAAATAATGAAGGTCAAACAAGGGTCAAATAGATAATGTAGATTATCAAGTCTCCTTCAAGGCAACATTAGTCTGTAATCCATGCTCAAATCACACAGTTAAAAATCTCAGATTAATGTAAACATAATTTGTTGAAATAGTTATGATAGATTATCTAATTTCATTCAAGATTATAACAATTTATTTAATCCATAGTCAAAACATAATTAAAAATCTCAAGTATATGTAGATATAATTTCATCAAATAGTTATAGTAGATTATCTAATTTCATTCAAGACAACAACAATCCATGTAATCCATGCTTGAATAATATATAATTAAAGATCTCCTATAGATTTCGACATAATTTAACCAAATTCCCTTTTAGGATTACGACAATCGAAGTAATTCATGCTCGAATACACACATAATTAAAGATTTTCAATATTCGTGGGCATAATATGATATACTAGATAGTGCAAATTTTCAAATCTTATACAGGATAATCTAAATACTGATTTAAGATCACCAAAATTTAAGTCAAATATATGAGCGTAACAGCAATCAATGAGAAACTATTTAAAGACATCAATTTTAAGTCTTAGTATTTCATACATTTAAAAGAGAAAAAGAAAAACCTTTTTTCATTTTAGTATTAACAAAAAGAATCCTTTGAAAATGTTGGAAAAGAAAAGCATTGCCATTTGTGGTATTACAATGGTGTTGGGTATGTTGGTCCTGAACAACACGGCTAATGCAGCAACCTATAAAGTTGGGGACGCTACAGGTTGGACCTTCAATGTAGCTGGCTGGGAAAATGGCAAGAATTTCAAAGCAGACGATGTACTTGGTATAAACTTATTTTAAATTTGGTATTATACTTTCATAATTTTGTATCCATATATCGGTCGCAAATGGGTCAAGGCACGTTTGCTGGTTCGGTTCATCCTCGCTTGATTCATAGGCAATTCAATCTCGTTTTGAGATGAGCCATGGATTGAGCCAATCTCATATATACATATATTCTTTTTTCATGAGCCGGCTTATTGGAGCTCGTGAGTACAAGCCCAAGAGCCGATTAATTTTCCCTCAGTTTTGGACTTGTTTTATTAATTTCTTAAAAAATTGTTCATTTTTCTTTTACCATTTTGTTACTTAAAAAAATAGAAAAAAAGAGTGAGCTCATGAGTGGCCTAGCTCGACCATGAGGCCCACGATACAAAGGACTGAGGGGATCCTAGGATTTGGACACAGGTCTAGCTCGAGTGTCTACGCCTTGATTTGGTCATTTTTTTAAATCGAAAATGGCCTATGAAAGATCGACTAACATTTGCGAGTGTTTGAATATGTATGCAGTGTTTAATTATAAACCGGAATATCACAATGTAGTGGTGGTAGACGAGAATGGATATTGCAATTGCACCGCTCCTTTCGGCGCCAAAGTGTACCACAGTGGAGAAGATCATATTAAGCTTGTCAAGGGACAAAATTACTTCATTTGCAGTTTTCCCGGACATTGCAATAAGGGATTGAGGATAGCCATTGATGCGGCTTAGATATTATTAGAGCCTGTAATGTTTGTACTGCTTTCAAATAAAATATCAATTAGTTATCTCTGTTAATTTTAATTTTTCGACTCAGCTCCTTAATCAAAAAAAGAGTGATGGAGGCTCTGACTGACCCCTCACATTAAGGGGTGGGGCCACTTTTTCCTCTCAATTGTTTAATCATGTGGCGCCAACGTTGTGAGAGGAGGTCAAAACCTCTGTCATCCATTTTTCTGACAGAAAGACTTTTTTCTTAATTTTTCAAAGAAGTTGTTAGACACCAAAATTGTCAAATGTCAAAATTAAAATGTACAATATTGAAGATGAATTCGTCATACACGCAAAAGGGGCGTGGAAGAAAAAATTGAAATAATTTAAGTTTACTTTAATTTTCTCAACAATTACTATCAACTTTGCACTTATCAGGATAAACAACTTTATTCAATACAGAAGCAAAATCAAGCGAAACGTTAAACATATAATTTCACCAAAATTACTGTATAACTATAATAGTTTAATTTTTTTCAAGGAAGAACTGATAAAAAATTTGGAAAAAAAAAAAAAAATCGGCTGATTTTTTTAAATATTCCAATTGACAAACCTTCATACATTTCGGAATTTCAAAAATTACCAAAACCTTATAAAGAAGCTTGACACATTCAAACATATGTACGACTCCAAGAAAATAACAACAAAATCTATTTTTCAATGAATTATCATACTGGTTAAAGTCAAACAAGACTAAATGAATATCTTATACGAAGATGGTATTTCTTGGAGGCTATAACAAGTTAATTAGAAACATACTTAACAAGAATTGTGATATTGAAGACATTAATATACAAAACATGGATGTCTCGATACAATAATTTTCATTTATTGAAATTTGGTGGAGTAATTATACTCTTTTTTCTTGGCTCAAGTTTGGTTCCATTGAATTTTCTTAATAAATTTTACCGAGACATATTTTGTAACGTGTTATACCATGAGAAATTGTAAATTATATGTTTATTGTTTAATGACCATTATAATTATATAGCCCTAGTTATTATGTTTATCGTATTCATTACAGCCCCAATATTATCTATACATACGAGGCTTTAGTTTTCAGTAAAATACTTAAAGGTCTTTTGACTTCTCCATTTCTTCACATTTTCTCTCAATTTTATCGTATTTTCTATTTTTGTAATTGCAATTTCTCCCAGAATCCACTATTAAAAAACTTTTTTTTTTTTTTGGTTAAAAAAAGGGAGCTCAAACAAGACTAGCTTTATACAAATCTAGCATTTCCCCCCAAACTTGAGCGCATTTTCCCTGTAATTCAATCGGGGAATATTTTTTCTCTCAAAATTGTATCAATAATTCTACTTGTACAAAGTTTCCTTACAAAGTTGGTTAACAAAAGATGTGTTGGCAAAATCCAGATTATTGATTTCAAATAATTAAAAATTTGTTTTTGAAATGATTGGCGTGAATGTTATTTTGTTAACATAATTTGTAAACCATGTTTGTAACTGTAGCACAACTTAAATTGTTTACATACGAAATCTTTTTTTTTTTAACGATTTTTAACATCAATTTTATTTTTTTAAGGTTTAGCCCAAAATAATAAATTCGAACCAGATTAACGGTCCAACGGTTTAATAGGCGCGTGGTAATATATTCCTCATGCCGAGATCATCCCTGTCGGTTGCTTGATTTCCAGTTTAGTGTCTGTCACTCACTCTTTCCTCCACCAAATTCTCCGATCTACCTCTTTCTCTCTCTAGAAATTAGGGATTTCCTGTTTGTCTCGCGTCCCCATGGGTTTCGCGAGCAGCACTTTTAATCAATGCGCCATTTTAATCTCACTATTTTCTGTAGTATTATTAATATCAGCTCTTAGATCAGCCGAAGCCTCAATTCACATCTACGATCGAGATCCAGTCAGAGAAGTCGGCACTGCTTATTTGGTCTCCGGCGGAAGTGAAGGCGTCGCCGCTCCCCGCAGCCATGCCGGTCGCTCTTACATTCGGTAATTATTGATTTCTATCGCGTGCATGTATGAATTAGCAATAATATTTAATCAGATCTAGCCTCGTACATGTCTGCATTATTCGAATTTGACGATCTTTATATTTGGTTGTTGGGGAAATTGAGGAGGGGAAAACGAAATGTTTTTTTTATTTTTCTCTTTCCCTTAATCGCACGCTTTGTTGTCATTACTGAGGTTTCGGAATTGAGGAAGCTAAACTGACATGGGCTGGTCAGTGATAGTGAGCTAAAGTTGAATCTGGCTGTCGGTGGCTGTCTGAGATGAATTGGTGCTTAATAAATGGTTCGTGCGTGAATTTTCCATTTCATCAAGCATTGGTATTAGTTTTTGGAGGAAGGTTGAATTATTGGGGTTTATAATTGTTATACAAGGGTCATGTGTTGTTAAAGCATAGGGTTCCTTTTTTTTTTTTTTTGATTAAATCAAATATTAGGAGTTTGGATTGGTTTGCCTCCTCAGGTTGAATCCATTCCAATTGGATTACATTTTTTATTTTTCTTAAATGCGCAGCTTCTTTATAGGAAGCTCACAAGTACTTATTTTTCTGACTAGCAACCAGTATCCAACAAGTATACTAAAACTGAGCAATATCTTCTTTTCTCTCTTTAGTTCATGATAGGAAAATGAAAGCACTGCAATTATGATTTATTTTCAATTCAATATGACATCAATATCTTGTTAGTTACATTTAGCGAAATGTTCAAATTAATCTAGATTTGAAAACATCACATTTTGGAGGAGCAAAGAAGCTGCTGATCAGCACCCAAATATGGCGTACAGCAGTGGGTTGGTTCAAGTTATAATATTTGAGGCTGCTGACCACGATAATATTGGCGGATCTGCCTATGGTGGACAGAGGTCTATTTGTTGCACCTCTGATCTTGCCAAGCTGGAAGGTTGCAAACAAGGAGAAGTCATCAGAACATCTTCGCCAACTGATAATAACTGGCCAGTTGTTGTGAATGTTCATTTTAGAGGTAACATGTTATCCACCCATATGAAAAAGAATAAGGAAGTTAACATTAAAAGGACTGGGATGTACAACTTATTCTTTATCACATGTGATCAGAAACTCAAGGGCATGAGGGTGATGGGGAGGACAGTGTGGAAAAATCCTGATGGCTATTTACCTGGTAGAATGGCCCCCCTGATGAAATTTTATATATTTATGTCCATCGGGTATGCTATCCTCAGCCTCATCTGGTTCTTTCAATATGGGAGACATTGGAATGATGTTTTACTACTACAGCACTGCATTACTTCCGTTATTGCTCTTGGGTTGTTGGAGATGACTTTCTGGTACCTTGACTATACATACTTTAACAAAACCGGAACAAGGCCAGTGGGAATCACCACCTGGGTTGTGACAATTGGAGCTATAAGAAGAACTGTTTTTCGCCTTCTTATTCTTTCTGTTGCAATGGGCTATGGTGTTGTCCGTCCAACCCTTGGTGGTCTTACAACAAAGGTGCTGCTTCTTGGAATAACTTATTTTGTAGCATCAGAACTGCTTAACATCACCGAGCATGTGGGAACCATAAATGACATGGCAGGGCGAGCAAGAGTGTTTCTGGTCCTTCCCGTTGCATTTTTGGATGCCTTTTTGATCTCATGGATTTTCACTTCTCTTTCGAAGACACTAGAGCAACTACAGGTACCATACATCCCATTTTCTATTTGAACTTCTATTTACCTTCACTCTGATATGTAGCAATGAATTCTCAATCCTTCTCTGATTAATCCAGTACTCAGCATTGCATGTTCTGACAACAATTTTTTTTTCTTTTTCAGGCTAAAAGGAGTTCTATTAAATTGGATATTTACAGAAAATTTTCAAATGCATTAGCAGTTACAGTTGTTGCATCGGTTGTGTGGATAGGATATGAGGTATATACTCTATGGAAGAAACATATTTCGAGTTTATATTTTCTTTTGGGTACATTATTCAATATCTTCTGGGCTTCTTTAGTGTGATCAGTATCTGCACGATTATAACTACAGCATAGAGTTTGTCTTGGGAATTAAAAATGAAAAGAACCTTATCTGCCTAAGAGGTTCTGTAGTTTTATGCAGGAAATGTGTGTTTTCTGTTTTTGCAGTAAAGCTATCTAATAAAGGGGGGAAATTATAGATGGACACATTCTTTTTAAAACTCCCCTTTCTTATTTCTTCTCTATTTAAAAGTTAGGATCTAGACCTCAAATTCATCTGAAATGTTAGTGCTTTACATCATTTAAAAGAGTAAACTATTACTGTCGCGAAAATATTGTGTCTTTCGAAGCTATGTACTGATAATAATATGTGCTAGAAAGGCACCGATAGCACATATCGGTTGGGTAGTGCAATTATTGGTAGCATTGTATTTCAGTATTCCAAGAAATAATGGGTTTTTTTGGTTGTCCAATTAACACCCTTCCTGTTTCTGGGTGCCTAGGTACCCTTCATAAGCCTTTCCTTGTTTGGACTCCTTGCCCTTATAAAGCCACATCACCCTAAGGCATTGCTAAATGGATGGATCTCCTCAACATTATGAGGCAAATAATTAAGTTTTGTGAAATCAAGCAAATGGAAATATATAGTGACAGATCCACCATTTTACCATGCAAGTTCAAGAACTGCTATGTTCTCACCCATTAATTTCTTGCTAGTTTTAAGAAATTATTTTTGGTGTAACCTTCAGTCCCGTACCGGATTTTATATCAAAGAAAAAGTAGTTGAACGAGAGCTAATGCACCCTATTATGAGTTTTTGTTTCTCAATTAATGGTAAGTTATGGGAATATAGGTAGCTCTTTCTAATTTTGGAGCTCCTAGGAGAAACAACGGGGAAAAGAAAAGAAAGAGAAACTGAATGTCCTCGTTTTCTTAGTATAAAGCTCACTCTCGTCAGTACCTTTTGTTCTCTGTCTTTCTTTGTGTTAGGCATAGTCGTGTCATAAAAGGTCACAGAGATTGCGTTTTTCAAGTTGAATATAAAAAGTCGTTTCCTTGCATCTCTATCTTGTTTGTCAATTGACTCATGCCATGTCTAGATAGAAATTCCCAATTTCATAATCAGAGAGATATTATTTTCCTGAACTTCATGAAACTCCTGTACAATCATTATGAACAAGAAACCATTAATTGGTGACTTTTATTATTGCAGCTTTACTTTAAAGCAACAGATCCATTCAATGAGAGGTGGCAGAGTGCCTGGATTATCACTGCTTTCTGGGACATTCTTGCATTTGCCTTGCTCTGTGTTATCTGTTATCTCTGGGCTCCATCACAAAGCTCCCAGCGGTAGGTTTACAATAACACTCTCTCTGAATTTTTTATTTTTCCCTTTTTTTTTCTGTGGAACAATTTTTGCTCAATTTTACAATAACTCCTGCCAGTTATGCATATTCTGACGGCAAGGGAGACGAGATCGATGATGAAGAAACCGAATCCTTATGTAGAGAAACTCCGAAAGGTATCTGTTTAGTAAAGCAAGACAGGAAGGATGACAGCGAGACATCTGATCCTGAAGAAGAAACCGAAGAGGGTAAAAGGGAATGACTCTCAGATAATTCTTTCAAATCATCTCATGCAGAGGTCTAAACACAGAGATATCATTGGCAACAAGAAAGGGAAAAACAATCTGCAGACACTGTCAAGTTTTAAAGTGTAGGTAAAAGGGTGAAAGCAAATGGTTTCTAGTTTTGTACAAAATTCCTTGTTTACTCTTGTATGATTCCTCTGTTGCTGAGGTCTATGTGAATGCGATTGTAACAATATCATTTCTTGGTTACTGGATTCTGATATATCTTGACAATTGCAATCAAATGAGCCCCTTTTCTTTCTTTCTTTTTTTATTTTTTAGGTTAAGAAGTGAGTCAATTGCGTATTTTGTGACAATGACCAAAATATTGAATGGGATTCGTCTAAAAAATTTCAACTAATCACAGAAATTAAGCTATGTATAGTGTATGCAAAAATTAAATTTTTAGTAGAGTTTGATAAACAAATTATGAAATGTATGTCTGAAAACAAGTTTAAGGATTTTTTTTTTTTAATGTTTAAAAGTTGTTTTTTAGCCCCATTTTTTGGAAGAATATATTTCATAATAGTAATTTTTGAAAAATGTGATTCGAAACGCATAAAATTATTTAATTGAAAGAATGTGTTGTAAAAAAATCAGTTTAGAAAAATATAAAATTTTAAACGGTGAAGCTCTAACGAGGGCTTATTATAAACACTTGTAAGTACACCCAAACACGACGCATTAGACAAGTTAATTCGGCCCAAACTCTCAGCTCCCGCACCGCAGCCAACCGATCATATAACGTTGCTAGCAAAGTGCAAACTAGTAAGTACTAACTCGCTAATCCATCCTCCATAAAAAACCGTTGTCCTTCCAAATTAACATTAATTACTAATCCAATACTAAACTCTCCTGCATCAAGATTTTGGGGACACATTCAATACTAATATACCAAGGGCGATGAGCAGAAATGGAGGAGAAGAGGAAGTGAGGCAATTGGCAGCTGAACTTGGCAAAACCCTAAAAGAAGGGGAAAGAATCCTTGCCCCAACCCGACGCCCCGACGGTTCCTTCCGCAAGGCCATTCGAATTCGAGCGGGTTATACGCCTCAAGATGAAGTCGCCATTTATCAATCCAAAGGCGCTCTTGTAAGTTATGGCAATTACCGATAGATAGTGATGTGTGTGTGTGTAAATTTGTGGTTTGGGTTGTTGTGTTTATTGATTGATGGGAGTGGAGTGGTGACAGTGGAAGAAAGAAATCGAGTCCACGCAGGAGGTGCCTCCCGGGTATGATCCGGCGGCGTTGGAAGCCAAACCTAAGTCCAAATCGGCTAAAAGGAATGAGAGAAAGAAAGAAAAACGTCAACAGGTAATTAATTTAATATATATATTTTTTTATTTTTATTTTCATTTTCTCTATCTCAAATTTTCTGTTGAATGATATTTTTAGTAGGTTACTTGTTTTTCTGGAGTGTCAATTAGTACTATCATATAGTATTCTATAAAGAATGGATCTTTTTAATCCACTTAATTTAGATGACATGAATAATTGGAAGTACATGGATAAGTACTGTATAAATTAAACCAATGTTGACCACGTACTTGTTGAACTGCTGGTGCAACTTTATGCCAACGGAACAATAGAGATGAGATTTGAGAAATTTCTAACAGTTAGTGGCTTGAGAGAATCAAGAAATAAAACATCTTTAATATTGTTATGTTTTATTTGGACAATGGATCCGAGTATGCACTGTTGATTCCGAATTTTTAGTTTCAAATCCATTTCTTAACCTGTGATTGGTTAATGATATGATCTGGCAAAGGATTTTTGAATTAATAGATTTCGGATGAGGTGTGTCTACACTGATGAATCTGTGTGGTTGCTTGATTTAAATCCACCAATTTGAAGTCCACTCATCGAATGTATATGAAAACCCATCTGTTCAATAACAAAACGAAGCCATGAAAGTCATGAACTTATCTTGTCTAATTTTATGTTGTTTTGAATCTTGTTCTGTNCCATCTGTTCAATAACAAAACGAAGCCATGAAAGTCATGAACTTATCTTGTCTAATTTTATGTTGTTTTGAATCTTGTTCTGTTGTTAGATACTAGCTTTCTAATGGTTTGGAGGGGTGTCACATAAATAAATGGTAGTTTGGTCTTCTGATTATTAAGGCTAAAACAGTATACACATAGATGCTTATTTTGAGGGGTTGTGATTTGTCCATTACTTGCTGTGGAAATTAATCGAGGTTATTTGAATCTTTTGTCCCCCAAATATTTTCATTCACTAAGACAAAATTAATGTTTGCTTAATGGCTCTTCATTTACTGATGCGTTCTGTGCTTGGATGTACCAATGCAACAACATTTTATTAGGTTTCAGTCCCTTAACTTTGTTGCACTATTTTTCAATAAAGCAATTTTTAGTCCATCATAATAGACTAATAAATGTTGTGATTCAGTTGAAGGTAAGTAGAATGCAAGGGAAAAGGAAAGCAAAATCAAAGAAACTTAAAATCTCAGGTTTGTTTGGCTACCCAAGATAAACATTAAGAAAATAATTTCCAAAAATCCACTTTGTTTTCTCTACTGCTAGAGAGTAGAGAAACAAATGAAAATGATAACATAGAATGTTTCTGGTGATATGGCAAATTTTTGTGTTTCATAATTAAATTCTTAAAATTTTATTAATAGAATATAACTTGAATGACAACCTAAGATCTTCAAAACAAGCAAGTTACTCTATGGCAATGAACTCCAATTGTTCTAGAAAATATAATTGGTCTCAAAGTGCTTTCTAAAAGACTAGGAGACAATTTTATCTCTCAAACGTATTTTTGCAAACATCAATATGAGATATAACATATATAATCCTCATGGATTCATATAAATATTCTCAAATGCGTAGAGATAAGAAATCAAATTGAAGTTTAATGGGATAACATGTACTACCCTGGTCTAAGTACTGTTTTGAAACACCATGGGGGCGTTTGTTTCCCATTTTTGTAAAAATGAGAATAAAAAATATAGCCGTTATAAGACCCACACAAGAGATAGAAATTCAAATTTGGTGGCTTGATGTAATAGATATCGGTCATATTTTTCATTTTAATGAGGAAAGAATAAAAAACAAACAGAGGTCATGTTGAATCTTCTTTCATGGACAGTCAATCTGTGATTGGCAGAAGATCAAGTAGCCAATTGCAGCAATTACAAACCTTCTCAGCTCAGAAGATTTATGTTTATCCAGCCCAATTCCCATGTCAAAGATATATGCAACTGTGAAATAATCAGTCAGTTTTACATTGGAAGGCAAATTAGATCGAAATTTGGCCTTGAGACAAACTGACAGATACTTAAATTATATTATCGTCATTTTCATGGTATTTATATCTATACTCCACATCGATCTTTGTTATCTGTGTTCCAGAAAGAGCCTGAGAGACTCCACTACTATGACCTGAATGTGGGGCACCTCATGCTGGATTTGTGATGCTGATAAAATCATCTTCTAAGTAGGTACATCTCTAAGTAGATTTGGGTAAACATGATTTGTGGCAGGCTGCACTTGACAAGGGTAAAGAATTGGAGAACAGTGATATGTTTCCTGCTGAAGATTCAAACGATGTGCCAGAGAATGAGGAATCAGTTGCATCCAAGATGAATGAACTCTCACTTAGTGCAAGTACCCCTATAGTCATACCACCTTCAAATTCAACGGTGTGTTCTACTCCAGAGGACCAGGTTCAAGATATTGATAAAAAAATTCGAGCTCTGAAAAAGAAGGTAATATATGTGCACGACTATTAGAATGTTAAAAGACCTCATTCAGCCGCATTATTTTGTCTGACAGATGTACCTTGAATTCTGATCTTATTTTTCTAGAACATGTAGCTGTAGAACACATCTCCAAATTAAGCCCCTGTTTGGTTTGGCTAAAAATCATATTTTTAGTGGATTTTGATAAAAAAAAATTATGAAATGTATGGTTGAAAAGTTGATAAAAGTCGTAGATCTCATAAAATGTGTGATTGAAAATAAGTTTTAAAAAATTGGGACCCAACAGGGGCTAAATCACAATATTTTGCATCGGCAAACTGGTTTTAGCATTATTAAATTTGACCTGATTATTGTGGCTCACAATTGGATGCAAACACATTATATGAATTTTTGCTTCCTGGCATCAACACTTGAATTTGGAGTCTCTCAAACTCTGATTTTCAAATCCTGCATTTTTTATAATAGATTCGGCTTACTGAAGCTCAGCAACAGAAAACTGTGGAGAAAGATATGAAACCGGAACAGTTGGAGAAGGTAGCCAAATTAGAAGGTTGGCGCAATGAGTTGAAGCTTTTAGAAGACGAGAAAGCTAAATTGACAGCATCACTTTCATGAAGGTGGGCACATGGTAGGATGAACGATGTGCAGTTCTTGTTTATGGTTTGATTTATTGAATGGATGACATGAATTGATAGAGCAATCTAGGTTTTGCATTGTGCAAGGAGCCTTGCTAGTAAAAATAGTAGCTTGTGCCACTCCTCTTGTTTTCTAGTTAAGACTGATTAACTAATTGAAGTACCAGAAGTGCAGACCGTTATTTCGTAGTTGGCTTGTTGAGTAATGTGGATTATGCAGCACTTGATGGTACTCTATACGAATACTGAGGAAGTAATAGAAGGTAGAGTTTTTCACGTGCATGAACACTTTGTAACAGAACACGGTAATTTGCACAAAACATGGAGAAGTTCAGAAAGCTTATTCTCAATAATCGCTTAGATGGTTGAGCCAAGAGTGACTGTGTGTAAAGATTTGAAAGAAATTCCTCGTGAAAAGGCTAAGATAATTGCAATCAAAAATATACTTGTTATGAAAATGGGGAATTTGCTTAAAATCCTAGTAAGCAATAATTTTTGGTAAAATGGTCTATGGTC
>NC_036251.1:27349984-27354863 GCF_002742605.1 Olea europaea var. sylvestris
ATATAGATGCAGTCAAACTGAAAGCAAGATCGACACATCTGATGATGATAGCAGACTGATATTTTCTGTAGTTGTGGCTTCTCTTGTGCTTTCATTCAAAAATGGCTATAATACCAAGGTTCTCGTTTAATCTTATCAAATATCTTGAGATGGTTACTATAACAAGTAGTATTAGTATACTTTTAGATTGACATTGTAGGAGGTGTAACGGCTAATCTATTTCTCATTTCTGATTTCAGGAAAGTGTCTCTTTAGTAGAGCATGTTATTTCAATAAACTGGTTTCCAGCCAAGAGGCTAAAGTGCCTTTGTGTTTCTCTTCACAATGTAGCTGTGATTTTGAACAGAAATAAGCGGCCGAAAGAGGTATAAAAGTTTGACGCTTCTGATTTAGTGCATTACATGGGATGTTATTTCAAATATTAATTTTTTTTTTCTTTTTGTTAGATTTAAGTACCTGTTTACTTCTTTTGACAATAATAAGTATCATTTTCTTTGGAATTACCAAGTGATTTTGATGATATTGTTTCTACTCGAATTTGATGTAGTGTTATTTCAATTTCAACATTCCTTGTTCTCAACTAATTTATGAGACTGCCTTTTTTTTAAAGATTTTTAAAATCACAATTATTTGTTTATATTAGTTATTCTATGATGTAAATTTTGCTATTCCTCGGTAGTTACATTATGACCATTTTGAATCTGTCAAATTTTTGTATCAGTTTCATTATCTAATTTATTCATTTATGACAGGAGTCTTGCACATATTGCACTAATGTGCATTACCTAACTCAATATTATTATGTCTTATGCAGGCTGTAAAAACTTTAAAGTTGTGTTGCAAAGCTTCATGGAAATGCACAGTAAATCTCTGTAAAACACTCATGGACAAATCAAATAAGTTTCATGATGATGTGGCAGAAGATACTATTGCAGATTTTGTCAAAGAGGCTTCAGCAGAAACTGCCTTTTTGTTAGATTTACTTAATCAGGGAAGTAATTGCAAGATGAATAAAATCATTAGGGAATGCCTTGAAAGCTGGTCCGTTGCTGAAAATTTGGTAGAAACACTGCCAGCTCCGGTATCTGTTGTGAAATGTTGGATAAAGGTAATATTCAAAATCTCCTTCATGTCGTTGGCGCAGTTTTCTTATTTCCCTAATCTGATTGTGACTTTGTTTCCAGAGAGAATGTAAATTGTCGAAGGATGTTGAGGTAGAGAATGTTGCAATGCTGTACTCTTTAGCTTCATCTTCTATGGAAATGTCAAAAAGAACACTTGAAAAACTATTGGAACAGGTTCTCCTTCTATCCCCCCTAGCCCCCCCCCACACACACACACAGAGACACACCCACTCACACTTACGTACAAAAGTATGTGCACACAGAGCTATTATATTTATCTCGGAGTTTAATGGCCTCTTCAACAACATTTCTTGCTTAATTTTAATAGGAGCTTCTCATGTACAAAGAAATGAGGTCTCTGAATCCAAGATTATGTCACAAAATGCGATTGAAAATTATGGATGCTCTTCTGGAAGAGGTTTACGTCACAAAAGATAAGTGTTTAGAGAAATCCAGAATTCTGATTGAAAAGGGAAGGGAGCTAAGAGCTGATGGAATAGCACAACTACATGAGTCCGTGCAGTGTCTGTCTGGTGCAATTTCCACATTGGTGAGCCATCAATACATTATTCTTGCCTTGGCCGCTTCTATCTGTTTACCACTCCTTTCATGGTTCTCACCTCATTTGGATGTTATAAAGTGATGGTATTAACGTGAAATGTCTTTATAAGCAGAAGGCTATCTATGAAAAAAATAAAAGCTGCAGTTCTCAAGTTCACTATCTCCTGGCCTGCGCCTACATTATACGTGCACTATGTACCCAAGAGGCAGAACCTAACTTAGAGGCCTTTTTGCATAAAAGGCTAGTCTCTTGCATTGGCTAAATTCTTACTGGCAGGTTTTATAAATTCTGTTGATGATTGAGTACATGTTACTTCCTGTTGTTTGATGCTTTCCAGTCCTTTGTTTGAAACAGTAACTTTCTTCAAGATATCCAGGCTGTAGTTGAACTCTGCTCAAATCGAAATCATGGCCATGCATATGAACAGTGCAGTATGATGTGCGAAGATGTGCAAAATTTGTTCTATATAACCATCGATTTGCTATCAATAAAGGTAACGGCCAATACTTGTGTATATGGAGTAATTGATGTGAAGTTTTCATTTTTCTTCTGTTTTTGCTTATTCCAGGGATACTTGGAAATTCACCCCTGCATGTATGACGTGGTTATCCAATTGTTTAACCTGAAAAACACTACCCTGGAGAAGATGTTGGCTGAACTCTGGAAAAACAGAAGGCTCAGTCATGCCCTCTGTGCTTCACCCATAAATGATGTTTTCATAAGAACTTTTTTTAAGCATTGTGGTCAATTTTACAACTCTGGTGATTTCTGGAGAACTTGTGCTGTGGAATTGAAGCCACTACTAGCTGGGTTTGATCACACGGACGATGATATTAAGAAAGCTGCTTCTGATTTAATTTCCAATGTAAGCCACCTCTAATAATTTATAGACTATTTTTCTGTATTTCAGGCTGAAAGAGATCGCACCTTCACACTGGTCAATACCTTCATATTCCTTTTGGCAGGTTCCTCAATGCAGTGGCTCAACATTTCTTTCTTCGCATCTCTACTATGACTTGTCTGAAAGACTGATTCTAAAAGGAAAACTGATTGAGGTACCTTGGAAGAAAAATTGCTTCATAATTTTTTTTGCTCATTTACTAGTGTGTGCATGCAAATATGATTGCAGTACTTTATAAAAGTATAATCTTTGAGCTGCATGATGGGAGAAGATAGTTGAAAGTAGTAGCTTAAAAGAAGGGGTCCTAATGTAGAGTAGCCCTGGGAGGGCTCTGAGGAATTTTTCTCATCTGCAATACTTGGATACTTGGTTAGATAGCTATCGCTTCTTAAAGAAAATCAGGAAGTAGGGATGGGAAGAAAAGGCTTTCTGCAGTTGAATGAATTTCGTAAAATAAATAACTAGGCCAACTGTCATGCCGAAGGAAGTTGTATCTCCAACTTTGAATAATTATATTAGGTGGTGCTCATCACTTCTAGCCTATATTTTAGCTCTTTTTATCTGTTGTGTGTATATAACTTTATATAAAGTTCAGATGAAATGATTTCATATACTTCCTAGAACTACTTAACCTACTTTGGGCCGTGTTGATTGTGAGCAGGTAGATTAGGTGTTTTACCTTTTCTTCTACATTTAGAGAAAGGAATAACTTTTTATGAAGATTGCTTCCAAACATTAATAACGAATGATCCATGTTTTTTGAAGCATATTTATGCAGCTTTTTGAATTTAAGAAATAAAATGGATAATCGACAGTTGAAATATTTTGGACTATTTGGTTTCACAAGTATATTTGCTCTTGCTCCCGAAGGAATCCATTGCTTTCATTGACCTAGTCATCTCTGTTGGTCAGTAAAACTTCTTTCGTCCAAATCTTATAGGCTCTTTCATATGCAAAAGAAGCCCATAGATTACGTAGTAAACTTCTGCACGAAAAGTTTAAATACTCAGCAGAGAATCAGACTGAAATCTTTGATGAAAATGGGGAGATCGTGGAAAAGAGTTACTATTGCATTCAGACATTTCAAATTCGTTATTTAGTGACGAACAATGGGTGGTTGGGCGATGGCATTTCTTGTGACTATGAAGGCTGCATTCTTACTCCTTGGAATGTACTTAGCTGTTACCTTGAAAGTGTTTTACAGGTATTGACTTTTCCATTCAAATATTCCTGATGAAACTTTGATCTGAAATAATATTTGTTTAATAAACTCATAGTTTATCTCACTTGTCAATCACAGGTTGGAATTGTTCAAGAGATTCTAGGAGATGGGTCTGAAGCTGAAATGCTTTTTGGGTGGGGGAAGAGCATCTCACAGTTTCAGGGCTTGCCACTTTTTGAAATTTCTTTTTCTTCCATGTTAGGTTGGTTGTTCTATTCTGTTCCTCTACTTTGTAACCTTTGATATAGGAACTCATTTTCTATTTTGAAACTTTATCAGGAAAACTATACCGGAAACAACAATTTTGGGCCCTGGCAGAAAAGGAGTTACTCAGTGCTAAGAAAATCTTGGATGATAACCGCTCAGTCATTTCTTGCATGAAATGTGTGTATGCACTTGAAGTTACCATTAATCTGCAACTTGGAGATTTATTCTTACGCAGATCTTGTAGTAATGGAGAAGAACCTTTTACAAAGGATTTTCATGCCAAAGGCTTGTACAGATTGGCATTAGAAAAGCTAAATCTATCTGAGTGGAGGAATTCTGTCTTTGATCCTGAAAATGCTAGGGATGAGCAGGTCACTTGCAGAGAGAGTTCATTTTCTGATTGTGCATCCGATCTTGTAGTGGCAAAAGATTCATCTTCCAGGAATGATGAACCAAAAATTAAATTTGAATCTAAACGATCTAGAAAAACTAAGAACTTGAAGCGTGATACACAGACACAAGGCAACATTGTTGGTCAAAATCGTAGAATGACTCGTTCCACATATCGCTCTTTAGGTAAAAGTTGTGAGATCACACCAGGTGACATAAAAATTGGTGCTGCTACTTACTTAAACAGCGAGCATTTGTCTATTAGCACTGTCGCTTGTCATCAAGATGCGCCTGATTTAGAAACTGAATGTTATGCTACTGATTTTGAATGTGATATCAACTGCCTTTGCAACAAGATGAGATGTTGGCACTGTCTTCACCTTGAAGCTATTAACTCTGGTTCTTTGAACAGCTATGTATCCATGAGGTGGGAGCTTGTCCACAGAAAGCTTTCTTTAAGGCTACTCATTAGC
>NC_036251.1:27360149-27363114 GCF_002742605.1 Olea europaea var. sylvestris
AAGTGTGGTTCGCATCGCATTTACTAATATTACCGAAAATATTGTGAAAATACTTTTTTGAGAGGGTTTTATTGAATGGCATTATTTTAAAAGAAAATTCAAAGATTATCATCCACCACAATACCGTCTACCTAGTTATATTAATTATAATTGTGTCTGTGTGTATATTTTGTTGTAATCCAGTGCACTAAACGTGACCCAGATGCAGTCTCTTGGTAGATTGAGTTCATGTTACCATGTACCGTCTTTACTGATTAGTTTGACATGGAATGCAATCCATGTGATAATTTATTGTTTCACTTATTACAAGGGCATTGTGGAGATCTTTATTTAATTTATTGGCCAGTACCATTCCACCGTTATATGAAAGACCTCTACAGAGGTAAGTTAACTGCAAGAGGCGGCAAATTCCAGGATCTTACTCTTTCTACTTCTTATTATCATCTCTCTGTCGCCTTTTTATATTTAGGAACTTCAAGGAAGCGCATGTTAAGTCATTGTTTGCTGCATTTCTCTTGCTACCTTATCCTGGTTGCCCTTTTGATTTGTGATCGTTTCTTTTTCAGGATTCTTCGCTTCCAAAACTGCCCACTGTCGCTGATATACTGAACTCACTCAGGTTAGACTGATATAAATAGAATGAAATGGGGTACTAGACTCCATGAATAATTGTATTAAATTAGATAGTGAGAAGACAAAAAGACCCTTGTATGTTCTGATTTGATGGCATTATACTAAAGTGCAAATCCGTCTTTTCCTAAGATACAATAATTTATTGCTCGTGCACAGGTGTAAGGGACTTTTGTTTAAGTTATCACAAATAACTTCAGTAGATCATCAAACCCTTGGAATATCAAAAACTAAATACTAAGTATAATACCATCAAATTGGAACATTCAAGGGTCTTTTTGTCTTTTCACTATCTAATTTAATACAACATAATGCACTCCAAAACCATGTAATTTTTTTTCCCTTCTGTAACCTCCCTCGGCATGTTTCAGGCTCGTACCAGAATCACATGAAAATCTTGAAGAATTTGTTGCAAGATTTTTTCAGGACCTGCCTTGTGCTCCAGTTATTTGCATTAGCTTGATTTCAGGTGCTGATGCTCGTCTGTTGAGAGAACTGTCGTGTTGTCCTTCGGCGGTTGAAGTATGGATTCTATTATCCCATTTGAATTCAGAAAATCAGCATGTAATACTTCTGCCAGTGAATTCTATATTGGAAGGTATATAAGTTCAGAATGCATGGAAATTGTAATGTTACGTGTTTCCTTTGAAATTTAGAATATCTACTTGTTGCATTAAGATGTCTTTATTTTATGTTAGGAGTTTCAGACGATGACGTGGACTCCAGCTCATGTGCCTCATTCAAAGGCAAAGATTTTGTAAAGAGTTGGAAGTGTCCTTGGGTTACCACTGTGGTAGATTACATAGCCCCAAGATTCAGACAGATATTGGAGGGGAACTACTACTCATCCTCTGGACATTTCCAAGAGGATACAAAAGAGAGTAGATTATTGTGGTGGAAGAAAAGGAACAGACTCGATAAATGCCTCTGTAAATTTGTACAGTAAGTTCCCTTCTGAAAATACATATAAATAACTTTGCTTGTGAATCAGGGGAAACTGCTGTCCATTTTCTTTTAAATTTTGTTGATTTAAATTACAGATAAATTTTGATGGAATTTTAGTGTATGCCTTGAACCCCTCCCTTATGGTAAGAATTAAATGCCTGCTTAGTTATGTGCACTTCTTGGGAAATCTTAGGTTATGGCACCATATTTTACTAGCATTATGGGGATCTTTACTTTATTTACAAAATAAAAAATTGATTAAGCTACAGGAGATAAATTGTTGATGGAATTATAACGTATGCCTTGAATCTCATTTTTATGTAGTTGTAGTGATGGTAAGAAACTATTTTCTGCTCTGCAGAAGAAAACTTGGTTCATAGCAGCATATTTTCTTAGATTATTTACCTAACTTTATGATTTAATTAATTTTATGCTAACTTATCTTCATGGATCAGAGATGTGGAAGATCATTGGTTGGGTGTTTGGAAATATGTGCTATCGGGAGAATGGCCAAACCTCAAACATCTGGATTCCATAGAAGAGGGCCTCTGCGAAGAAGAGAAACGTGTTCTACGAATTATCTCGAGTAAAAATTGCTATCTTGATATCAGATCAGAGGCGTCTAAAGTGTCTGTTGATATTGATAGCCTCATGCAGTTAGTTTTCGAAAAAATACATGCAACACCAGACGATGTTGATAAGGTTGAATGCGTGAAAAGAAGTCCAGTTATTTTGGTTTTGGATTTCGAGGTTCAGGTACACCCAGTTCTTAATTCCTATGTTACGATGTTTGTCACCGTTCATATCTGTTTTGTCAAGATGTTTGTCATGCTGAATTCACCTGGTATTATTTTATGTGAGGCATTTTGTAGTATATAATCAATTAGTTTGCTTTTGTCTCGAATAATATTTTAGTTGGCAATATCACCATGATCCTTGCTGTCATACTCTTCTGCTTTTATTATAAGGTTAGTTAAGCAAGGTTTATTGTTCTCTGCAGATGCTGCCATGGGAGAATCTGCCAATATTGAGAAACCAAGAGGTTTATCGCATGCCCTCTGTTGGAAGCATTGTTGCAACACTTAACAGATATTGCCAAGACCAGGCTATAGCCTTTCCATTGATAGATCCTGTAGACTTATATTATTTATTGAATCCGGATGGTGATCTTAACCATACACAGGTTGAATTTGAAAACTGGTTTCAAGATCAGAATTTCGAGGTAATCCTAATTTTGATTTCTTATGAACTTAATTAAAAAGGACTTGCCAATTTGCAATTTAAGCCTCCTCTTCTATTGATTGTGCAATTTTTGCCGGACATGGTTTTCTCACCTCTGTATTCTGTTAATTGAGGATCTGAATTGACTTTGCGATGCAGGGAAAATCTG
>NC_036251.1:27366560-27371571 GCF_002742605.1 Olea europaea var. sylvestris
CAACATGCGGAGTGTGACCAGATTTAGGCACCAAATCAAGGACCGCGTAGTTGATTTAGGCACCAAATCAAGTATAACCATCCAGCCTGAGAGACTTATCATCTCCAATATCAAAACGTGCTTCTTTGAACTCCTTATAAGAAATGTCCAGAATCAAAGAGTTAACTTGTTACAATGAAACCAAGGGACCGTTTGTAACAATTTGCATCTCAATAGGCAGAGTTGGCAGTTTTTTCCCAGCAAAGTAGCGTAAAATTTTACAAATTCCGTAGTAACTTGATCTTGTGATGTAGTATTCATCCCATCCTCTTTGAGTATAGTAGCAATAAAATTCCTCCTTGAGTTCCTTTTAACCACTGAGTGAAATAACTTTGTACATTTATCACTTTGCTTAAGGAAGATGCATTTTGTCTTTTGATAATAAAAACTACGTTTTGCTTCACATAAATCAACGACTTTCTTCCTGAATTTAGCAACCATAAGTTGAAGATTTTCACTCATGGGCTGATTATGTAGTTGTAAATGGGCAGCCTCCAAATCATTTTTAGCCTCATTTTCCCTAGTAGAAATCTGCCCAAAATGCTCCTTTAAAACTCCCTTTAGTTTGCTCAACTTCTTGCAAAGAATAAATTGCTTTGCCCCCCCTCACATTAAACTTCCAAAAAGTTTGAATAAGATCATAAAAGTCCTTACGTTGAAAAACTCGAAAGGTTTTTTAGCGCCCCCAACACGGTCATGAACAGGACAATGCAAAGGGAGTGGTCGGAAAGGCATCTGGAAGGTAGAAAATTTGCATCAACATATACCCCATTTTGCACCCAAATATCATTTACCATTGACCTATCAATTTTGCTCCAAACTGAGTTATTAGTCCACGTGTAGTAACAACTAATGGAGCGCACATCCGTAAGACCCACATGAAGACACAATTAGTAAAATCCTTAATTTCATAAGGAGTAACGTCCGCCCCATTACATTTCTCATCAAATTTGAGAACATTGTTGTAGTCACCAAAAATCATCTAAGGCAACGAAACTTTAGTGTTGAACTCCCTAATGTTATTCCAAAGTGGCCGTCGGTTAACCAAAGTATGAAATCCATAAACAAAACTAATAAGAAAGGTATAAGATGTTACCTTTCAAGTAGCTTTACAATGAATAATTTGTGGATGAACCTCCATCACATCCAAAAACACTTTGGATGGATTCCACAAAATCAAGACCCGTCCAGCTCTATGAGTGCAAAAATTGTTTACATGCATGAAGCCATCGAATTTATTCCGCAAAATTCTCTTCAATTTTCGATCAACCAACTTCGTCTCCAAAATACCCATAATATTAATGTAATGATGTTTGATAAATTCTCGAATCCCATTTTGTTTTAGGGGTGAATTCATCCCCCAAATATTCCAAGATGCGAGCTTCATTATGTTGAAGCGAGGGATGTACCCTTCTTCTTGTCACCTTTCGATCCCAGTTTCCTTTGCTCATCAACCTTCCCTTTGAACTTCTCGTTCCTTAATTTGTTTGAATCTCCCTCCTTAGAGTTTAATGACAATTCTGCCCCAGATTTTGAAGGGCCATCACGTGCAGAATTTTTCCCAGATCCAGGCCTCTTTTTCTTGTTCACAACCTCAACGAGTGGAGGCTCATCCTGGCCTAAAGTCTGCCCAAGCTGTTCGGCCTAAACAACAGGTTGAGATTGCTCAATATTTAGGTTTGAAGGCTACCTTTCAAGGCCTTCCAAGACCATAGGATGCTGTCCCCCTTTTTCAAGTGAGCGTAATGCTATTTCGGTCGAAATATGTTGGGAATTGGAGGCTGAAACTGAATTCCCGGCCTAGCCTTTATTCCAAAGTGTGGCCCGTATGGGGGGTTTTGATTTCACCACATTTTTGCCTTTATCTTTTGCACCTCCGGCAAGTTTATTGTTGCAACCCAAAGCAGAGTGACCGAATACTTTACAAGAACCACAAAATTTTGGTTCATATTCAAAGATAATTTCTTGTTCCCTCAACATGCCATTTGGAAGTCTTATCTTTACTTCCCGCATAAGTTCAATAGAAGCATCTTGACAAGAGCTCTTGCATAAGAAAGTTGACCTCTAGTTGTCATAACCTTATCGGTCGAGATGGGTATTCCAACCTTTGAAACAATTTTACCAAAAGCATTCGTGTTCCAAAATTCCAAAGGTAATCTCGGTAGGTTTATCCAAACAAGCATAATGTTAACATCTTTGTCATCGAAGTCAAAGTAACGTGGCATGACTTTTAGCATTAACAATCTCCCAAATACCAAGTATGGACCCCCATGTAATACACTTAATCTATCCACATTCGTCTCAAATTTGAACACCAACCAACCACTCGCGTGCACATAATATTTATAATGAACATTCCATGAGTTGCACAATTGCAGTAGTGCCACTTTTCCCATGAAACCTATCGGCGAAATATCCGACGAGACCATAACCCCAAGTGTCTTCAATATTGTCCTCATCCGACTCACTCAATACCACTTCTTCCGATTGAAGCTCAAAGGGCTTAAACTTAATATTTTCTTCCAATTTTCTATTATCTTTGAAGAGGTTTACCCAAGGAGCTTTAACCTCTTTCTCCCCAACAATTCCAGCAGTATTTTCCTCCTTATGATTCTTAAAATCAGCAGCAAGAGAATGAAGAATTTTCAGAATCCATATCTTCGTCCTCAAGAGTTTGGGATACACTAGGGAAACCACAAGCAGCCAATAAAATAACCTTCGAAGGAGGTGAGTGAATAACCTTGGACATGGAAGCTTCACAAGGGGCCAAAGTTAGATCATTAACATGGCCAGCCGAAGGTTACTGAGAAATAAACTGGAATTGGTCATTAGAGACTTGCTTAGAGGGAAGCCCACTTTTATGGCCAGATTTTTTGCCCATAATAAACAGAAATAAAAAGGCCCAGAAAGGGGACGAGGGCAGCCCACATGATAAGGCAGAAATATTTCCCAGAAATAAATAGAATAAGCACCGATTGCAGGAAAGAAATCTAGGAAATCAGCAAATAAAAGTCCAGAAGAATAGGCCCAAAGTGAAGACTAAAAAATTCAAGAACCAGCACAGCACAGGCCCAACAACGTCCTCGAAAAGAAATGGCCCAGAGTAAAAAAAAAAACCCAAAAAGGTCCGATCAAAACAGGCCCCAACGAATCCACACCAAGAGACCCGGCCCAACACCCAAAATCTACAAAAGCACAAAGAATACCAAGAATAGAAGCTGTAAAATAGTGCAAGAAAGTCAGAAAGCCAGAAGACTCTGCCAAGACAACACCAACACTGCAAAAGTTAGCCACCAACCCCAGAGACCACGCCGGCAGACAAAAAGAAAGCAGAGACCAAGGACCAAATTCAAAAATCAGATGATTAGCAGGAATGTAAACATAATACATACAAAAGAAGATACAAACTGCAACCAAGAACCAAGAAACCCAACAAGACCAGAATACTGTCCAGAAACTGAAGAAAACCAGATGCCAAGAGCTGAAGAAAAACGTGCCTTACGACCAAGAGTTCGCCAAACTAAAGCAGAAAGACAGAGAACAAACCAAGCTGGTCAAAAATAGGAAATAAAAGCAGACTGAAACCCGAAGCTGAAAGAAAACCCCAGTAACAACGTCCAGCAAACATAATAACACCGAAACCAAACAGACCGAAACTGAATCAAGAACAAGAGCAGGATAACAAACAAAACACCACAAACTGCAACCCGTCACCAGCACAACAAACTGGAACCCAAAACTTGATCCTTATCTTCATAAACTCAAAATGAGCAGGATTAAAAAGAAATGCAATATGTTTTTAATTCAATTTCCACCAAAGATTAGTAAAAATCGAACAAAAACACAAGAAGATTTCACAAGAAAATTCTCAAGGCAAGTGTGCACCAAGTGGGACTTTCTCTCACTAGGTTGAGAGCATCACCATTCAGTGCAGTAGATGAAGTCAAATTAATCAAATAACAATAGGTTCACCCCAGAAAGACTTTAGGACACTAAAGCTTAATATCATGCAACACACTTTATCAAGTATAGTTCTATTCATCTTTTCGGCTACCCTATTTTGCTGGAAGTGCAAGGAATAGTCTTATGTCTTGTTATTCTATTTTCGTTGCACATATTATCAAATTCGGTAGAGCAAAACTTTAGATCATTATCAGTTCTAAAAAATCTGATCCTTTTCCTAGTTTGATTTTCAATTTATTTTTTCCAATTATTAAAACTATGGAAGTGATGGACTTATGTTTTAAAAGATAAACCCATACCTTTCTCATTTAATCATCAATAATAGACAGGAAATACTTATTTCTACCCGAGGTTAGATTAATTACTAGCAACATAGATGAGAGTGCACATATTCAAGCATGTCTTTAGTTTTATGAACACTCGTGGGGAATGAAGATTTATGGTGTTTACCAAGCACACAGTAATGACAAAAGGACAAGTCAGACAAATGATCATTTCCAAAAGCACCATTCTCATTAAGAAATTTAAGACCCTTAATACCTACATATGCAAGTCTATTTTGCCATTTTTATCTATGTATAATTTTTATCGTAACGGAGGCTTGATTTATCTTTTTATTTAGTGATAGTCAAATAAAGTCTAGGATGGCTTGACTTAATACGATGGTACTATAATAGAGTTTAACCCTTAATTGGGTCTCATTTCGAAAGTCAGTTGTTTATATGCTCGAAATTAATCTTAATTTTGGTTCAAACAAACAAGTCCTTGATTGATAAGGCTATTTCACGCACTTTTTCATGGAATTTAAATAAGGATTATCCTATGTGTACACATCTTAGTGTATACAATACATTACACCCCCTCACATGGAGAGAGATCTACGAATATTTTATTATATGTGAGCCCCTTTAAATAAAGAAGGCGGAAGCAAAGGAGCAAGAATACGGGGATGCCCTTGTAAAGTACTTTACACGTGTGGCTATGGCAATTGCGTGTGACGTGCGCCTTT
>NC_036251.1:27371671-27391482 GCF_002742605.1 Olea europaea var. sylvestris
TAAATATTAATGATAACCAAGCATATGTGTAAAAGCTTTCAACAATGGAGAAAAATAATTGTAAAAAATAATATTAAAAAAAACAAAATATAGCTATAAAAATAAGTAAAGTCAATTACAGGAATGAATAAAAAAAAATTACATGTCGACATACAAGAACAAAATTATATAATAATCATTCCAATACTTTCGAACAAAATAAATAAATTTATATAATTAAAATTCAAACAATGTATAATGAATTTGATATATAACCCGTCAATTTATATCTGTATTATTTATTTTGAGGAAATTGTAATTAATCGTAGATATTTCATAATTTTTCTTCTTGAGCACATGCATATCGGCCTCATTAGTATGTGTCAAAATATTATTAAAGTAACATTAGAAAACTAAGATAAATTGTTAGTATACTGAATAAACACAATTAAGAAAAAATAACATATTACATGTGTGAAATCCAAACTAATTATAAAGAAGTGACTAAGAAGACAAAAAAATATATACATAGAGAAGTGTAAAATATATACAACAACTTATAAAGAATCAACTAAAATAATAAATTTTGTAATAAAACTTACCCAAAAATTACCGTCGCAACAACGCCAATGATTTTACAAGAATGGTTAGTTTTTGCTACAACAACTTCCCAAAAACATAACATCCAAAGACAAGTTACAGCTTAGAGAACTTCTACTATGAAATAAAAAACCAAAAAGGGCATAAAGAATCCCCCTTTTTCAAAGAAAAAGAAGAAATAATACATAATATCGTAACACGGAAAAAAATAACAATAACAACTAACTAACCTAAGAAAGCTCGTTACGATACTTCATATCCCAACTATTTAATTTACTTGCAGATTTCTTGTCCTTCCGTTTGAGATAGTGAAATAGTGTCTTAACTTTGTTGGAAGAAGATTTACGAGAAAGTAATAATATAGAACAATTTTCGCATTGATATTATTTCATTTCTAGAAGGTACAGCATTCAACGAAGTCAGAAGATATTTTTGAAACTAAGCTATAGTAACCGGCATTAGATGGTTGAATAAAGTCAACAAAAGCAGCAACAATTAATGCAATCAAATTTCATCATTGTCTCCAAGGATTTTTTTTTTTTTTGGCATGAATAGTCAACTAAGGCAGTAACAATTAATGCAATCAAATTTCATCATTCTCTCCAGGGATACTTTTTTTTTGCATGAATAGTGCATAACAGGTTCACCTATAGTACAAAACGAGATCAGTGTGAAACCTCTGCTACAAGGTGAATTGTGATGCAGCCATCCTCTCTTTTAATGTAAAGGAGGATTTGTGCACGAGGCAAGTGGTAGATCTGGTGCATTGATTTCAATATTTGAAATCCCGCCACTTTTGATTCAAGAGATACAGTCTCTCATGATTCGCATGTGAGACGGGGTGGATCTATTGGATTGATTTGAATTTTTTTATATCTCACCACTTTAGATTCAATGGTTGCGATCTCTTCGCCAATTAATGATCCAAATTATGGTAAAAGATCTGACGGCATGGTGGTGTCACGTGTTTGCCTAGGGGTATCAACGAGTCAAACCAAATCGACTCGCAAGCTGAAAATCGAGGCTTGGATTCAGCTCGAGTTTTTTTAGGTCTAGCTTTTTTTGGCCCGAGCTGAGCAAAAGCTCAACCAAAAAATTGAGGCTCAACTCGAGCTTTTGCTAGTATTTGTTGAATAATTCAAGTTTTGTCAAAATACCTTATTGAGAATGTTGAATGTGCTCCCCATCTAACACTTGCCTTTTTGCATCTAAATTTTTCATCATGTAACTTCTCGAACTAATTCAACATAATGATAAGAACATTGGGGTTCATGAGAATGAAAAAAAAATGTATGCACGAAGTATTCGAAGCCACCCCTTCATAATGTTTACACATACACACATTTTATATACCAAATATGTATTTATTTATTATTTTTTTTAAATTCATAATCATTGAATAATAAACTCATAAGCTTGAGTTGGATTTTAAAAATCGCTATTAAAATCAACCACAATCGATCCCTCATCGAAGCCCAAAACTTTTATTTTAAAAAATTTCAAAATTAGTACTCCAAAACTCACAAGCAGATCCTTAAGATTTAAGTAATTAAGTACTTATTTGGGATAGCTTTAAAATTATTATAAGTTGATATCAAAGTCAAAGTTTATTTTAATTACAAATTTAAATGACTCACAATTTTATTAATTTTTTAATTATACTAGTCTTTGCCTGAACAATGCACGGGCTTGGTTATATTAAAGGAAATATGTTAGTATGTTAAATGTGATTATCGTAAAGTATATTCTGTTTTGAACTTTTGAAAAAGAAAAAGAAAAAAAAGATTGATTCTAGCATAAAAACCCTTACAATAAACTAAAAAGGAGAAGGATCTCTAGCAAAACTATATAACTTATCTCCAACATCACATGAGAATAGTCGGAGCTCTTACCAGACAAAATTACTTTCACACATGGGTGGAAATTAAAATTTGCCGACAGAATTTTCTAAATTTTCTCCTTGGCTCATGATTGCCTTTTAGATAAAACTGATGCAAATTGTTAAAAAGATATGCTCGATTGTAGAGGTTATAGGACACAATGTTTTAAAATTCCTGCATTTTGAAAGAACTTAAGAAGGAATTAAAAATTGAAGACTCCAGTATTGGTAAGGAGAAAACAATCCTGAATTTACAATTACTTCATAAACCAAAGCATTGCTAACAACAAATAGAAACTGACAAAAATTAACAACATTTATAATGATTTATTTAATTTACCAAACTAAATACTAACGATATCACCATTAACTTCAATGGCCTCGAAATTAGCCTTCCCCGCTATCAATTTCATTACCCACATTGCTCCTACTTTCTCATCACCTCAAAGACCTTCAAAAACATACATAAAACTTACTTTTAGCTATTCCAAATAACCAACGCAAACTAATTTCTTCATAACATAAACAATTCATCTTTGTTTGATCAAGATGAAGAGAGCTTGCTTCAGAAAACAATAATTGCTCGTTTGGCATGAGGAGAGCTATTAATTTCTCTAAGAGATTTGGGCCCTCTCTCATAGATAAATTATGTACAAGTATCTTTATCCTTGTTAAAAATACGCAAATGTTAATAAAAGATAATCTACAAATGATAGACTTTTTTTTTACTATTAAAAAAGTGAATAGTAGGTGTCAATAATTGTATGATTAACTGATTTGTAAAGTTGTTTTACCCTAATTCATTTATTAAATGTTTATTCAAAAATATTTATTTTCTTCAAATTTGTACGAATGATGTCAATGATGTATAAACTGTATAAAATAATAAACTAATTTACACGTTATTTGGAAAAAATAACAAATATAAAGACACTTAAATAATGCACCATATTAGATTAAAATGGATATGAGTAAGGAAGATAGAAATTGACGACATTGGATTAAAATAAGCTATGGTTTACTATTATAATGCATGACATAATTTGATGCTACATCATATTGGAAATAAGTTCAAGTATAGAAAAAATGGAAAAAAAAAAAAAGACAAAATTTTATATTTTATTAATTTTTCTTACTTATATGTGAATTTACTCGTTTTTCTCCTTATAAGTGACTTCTTATTTAGATATTTTACTAATAAATATTTATTTTTTTACTAAATATTTTAACTGACTAATGCATACTTTTACACATAAGTGATTTTTCTACCTTTGCTTAATTTTATTTACTTACAAATAATTTTTTCTCTAAATATTTTTGTATACAAGTGAGCTTTCTTTAAGTAAATTTTTATTTATGAGCTGTATTTTAGCTTCTAAGCCAACTTTTTACTCATGAGTAATTATTTTTAAGAATATTTATTGGTATACAAAGAAAGATAAAATAAATTGCTCATACACTGTATAAAGAAAACTCGACAACCAACAAAAAAAACTTGTTCTAAATAAGTAGCCAAATTAAAAACCCAAAGAAACTACATAACAAAATTTGAAAATAAACACTATTAAAACACTTCAGTACATATGCTTAAATAAGAGAAAGAATAATCGAATTTGTAATAAAAAAAAATAGAGATGAACAACGAACTGAAGAAACAAAATTGACTTAAAGAACTTATCCAACAAAGAATATATTGTTGTAGCTGTGAATTCCACTAGAGATAAAATACAATTAAACACTATAGAAACGAACACAAAAAATAAAAAATACAAAGTTATTTTGAATATACATAAAATTAAATTCTTAAATTATGAATATTCTACAACAAAAACTAATTACTTCCCCACAGCAAATAACTTCAAACGAACCAACATACCTGAGGTTGGTACACTTTAATTCCTATAAACGTGAAAAAAAATGAAGAAGAAATTTAAAATGTAAATACACGTCTTGTGGAAAAAAATAAGAAGAATAAAAAAAATAACATACTATAGATCACAGAACTCCAATAAGATTGAAGTCAAATAATGTAAAAGGTAATGAATAGGACAAGGAATATAAAGCTTTTGATATGTTTTCGAGCAATAAAGATGAAAAATGCAAAAGAAAATGGGAAAGCAAAGTACACCAATTTTTAAATCATATTACCATCGACAATAATATGCTAAAGCATCCCACTTCCAAATACATAGTGGGCCTTACATGTAGAAAAATTGAAAGCAATTACGTGTGGGATGAAAACTTGATTTAATTGAAAATTTAAAAGATCATTATGCCCTCGTTCTAATAATGAATGTCTCACAATTACCCTCAAATTTATAGGTTGACATATTTTCTTAAGGGTCAGATGGGAATTATCACTAAAGCCAATGAAATCAATATGAAAAAGCTGAAGCATTCACTTGTGTTTGCCTTTCCAATGATGATATATAATCTAATAATATATACATGCACGCATCAATTCAGCTCTATTTATATTTCCAATACAACCTATTTATTATATTTATTACACACATGAAGAGGAGAATTCGTTCTATAATAGTAATATATATGCACAGAGAAATTTATATCCATTTGTATTTATTATACACAAAAACAGAAGAACTCGTTGAAAATCAAATAAGTGTGAACGCATACCATAAATGAACACTGCTCCTCGCATCCTCTCTTTTATATAGAGGTACGATGAAAACAAATTAAATAAAAAAAATTGCAGTCAAAAATAGAAAAAGCAAAAAAGAAAAGTTATTATAAAGTTTTTCAATTAAATTGAATTAATTAAAATTAAAAACAAATATTATATTATTTAATTAGAATTGAAAAAATTACATTTTATCATAAAATGAAAGGAATTTTAAATCGAATTTTTTTTTTTTAATATGAAAAAAAGAAATTTGAAAATAATTTTCAAAAAATATATAATAAAAACAGAACAAATTAAACAAAAGAAAGTTACGAAAATAAAATAAAATAATATATAAATATTATTTAATTAAAATTAAAAAAATAAATTTTATCATAACAGAAAAGAATTAAAAAGAATTTTAAAATTTTTTACTAAAAAATCAGGGGAGCAAGAACGAAGTCACATTGTTTTCAATCATTTCTCAATTTTTACACGTCACTTCACTACAATCACTAACTCTACTGCAATATTTCTTCATTTTCACACACTACTTTACTTCATTCAATCCAATACTAATAAAGAAAAGAAACTAAATAATTTAACAAATTAAAGAAAAAAAAGAATTGTTGGCAAAAATAGAACAAAAACAAAAACAACAAAAATGTTATTATAAAGTTTTTTAATTAAATTGAAATAATTAAATTTAAAAATAAATATTATTTAATTAAAATTGAAAAAAATACGTTTTATCATAAAACAAAAAGAATTAAAAAGCATTTTAAATTCGAAAAAAATATTTATAATATGAAGAAAAATAAAATTTAAATTTTTTTAAAAAAATATATGTTAAATCAAATAAAAGAAAGTTACGAAAATTAAATAAAGAATAAATAATTGAAATTTAACTAAAATTGAAAAAAGTAAGTTTTATAATAAAGAGAATTATTTATAATATAAACAAACGGAGATGGAGACAAACTTCTTTATGATATATGGAGAGTTTCAGTGATGGAGAGTTTTCTCCATATTTTTGTTTTTTTAAATTTATTTTGTTCATCATATAAATATTTTTTTATTTAAAATTCTTTTTAATTTTTTTCTCTTTATGATAAAATTTAATTTTTTCAATTTTAATAATTTAATTAAAAAATTTTATAATAACTTTTTATTTTTTATTTTTGCCAATTCTTTTTTCCTTTAATTTGTTAAATCATTTAGTTTTTTTTTTATTAGTATATCGGTGTAAAATGATAGTTATAATTCGGTTCACTTAATTTTTTGAAATTATATTTTATTCCATTATATCTTATTCAATGTTCTAATATTTGAATTTTCACAGAATAAAATATCATCTAAATATTGCAACTGGGCACAACTTTATAGAAACAATGCCGCAATAAGTGTCTCTTTTATGAAAAAATATATTTATAATATAAAGAAAAAAGGAATTTTAAAGCAATTTTCAAAAAAATATATATAATAAATCAAACAAAAGAAAGTTATGAAAATTAAATAAAGAATATATAAATAATTTTTAATTAAAATTGAAAAAAAGTAAGTTTTATCATAAAGAGAAAAGAGTTAAAAAAAATTTAAATAGGAAAAAAAAATTTATTTATAATATGGAGAGGTTTCTCTCTATCTCCGTTCCTCATTTATTTTTATTTTTTAATGTGTTTTGTTCATATTATAAATAATTTTTTTTCTATTTAAATTTTTTTTAACTCTTTTCTCTTTATGATAAAACTTGCTTTTTTCAATTTTAGTTAAACATTATTTATATATATTTTATTTAATTTTTGTAACTTTTGGTTGTTTGATTAATTATATATATATTTTTTAAAATTGCTTTAAATTTTTTTCTTTATATTATAAATGGTTTTTTCATAAAAGAGACACCTGTTATGGCACTGTTTCTCTGGAGTCGTGCCCAATTATCGTATCTAGACGATATTTAATCCTGCAAAAATTCAAATATTATAACATTGAACACGAGATAATATAATAAAGCATAATCTCAAAGAATTAAGCGAACCGAATTGTAATTGTCATTTTATACCAATATACTAATAAAAAAATAAATGATTTAAAAAATTAAAAAACCAAAAAAAAAAAAAGAATTGTTCGCAAAAAAAAGTTATTATAAAATTTTTTAATTAAATTAAAATAATTCAAATTAAAAATAAATATTATTTAATTAAAATTGAATAAATTATGTTTTATCGTAAAACCAAAAAAAATAAAAAGAATTTTAAATTGAACAATAAATTATTTATAATATGAAGAAAAAGAAATTTTAAAATAATTTAAAAAATATATAATAAAAACAAAACAAATTAAACAAAAGAAAGTTATGAAAATTAAATAAAGAATACATAAATATTATCCATTCCTCATTTATTTATTTTTTTAATTTATTTTGTTCATCATAAAAATATTTTCTTTCTATTTAAAATACTTTTTAATTCTTTTCTCTTTATGATAAAACTTAATTTTCCAATTCTAATTAAATAATATTTATATATTTTTTATTTAATTTTCGAAGCTTTCTTTTGTTTAATACGTTTTGGCTTTATTATATATATTTTTAAAATTGTTTTAGAATTTCTTTTTCTTCATATTCTAAATAATTTTTTATTCGATTTAAAATTCATTTTAATTCTTTTTATTTTGTGATAAAACGTAATTTTTTCAATTTTAATTAAATAATATTTATTTTTAATTTGAATTATTTCAATTTAATTAAAAAACTTCAAAATAACTTTTTTTTTTGTTTTTTGCTTTTGCTTTTTATTTTTGCCTGCATTTTTTTTGTCTTTAATTTTTAAATCATTTATTTCTGTTATTAGTATATTGGTGTAAAATGATAGTTACAATTCGGTTAACTTAATCTTTGGAGATTATGTTTTATTTCATTATCTCTTATTCAATGTTTTAACATTTAAATTTTTGTAGAATGAAATACCATCTAGATGCAGTAATTGGGTACGACTCCATAGAATTAGTGCCACAACAAGTGCCTCTTTTATTTTAGTTATGATTAGGAAGTTGTTAGTCAAAACAAAGGAAATGATAATGAGATGAACAGTACAAGACCAGTTTGGAAATAGAGTATGAAAATGAATATGGCTCTTCAAATCTCTCTTTTAAGAGAGAGTAAAAAAGTAGAAGTAGATTAAACAAGAAAAAGAAAAAGAAAAAGAAAAAAGGGACCAAACTAATTTCAAACCGATTAAGTGTGAAAACTAATGTGACAAAAATGAATAGTGATCCTAAACTTTCTCTTTTAAGAGAAGGTAGAGATATTTCATAATTTTTTATTAAAATAGGTTAAAACTTTTATCAAACTTTGACAGGCATTTCCAAATCTCATTGACCTTCGAAATAAAATTCACTACAAATCGAATATTTTTATTTAGCACCATTGGTGTGGTACTTAAGTGTCTTTAATGAAATATAAAATTAAATAAATTACATAATTTTACGTTTAACTAAAATGATCAAATGATGAAACATAAATTGGTATTATAGCAACACCATTCAAGCATTATTGTTAAAGACCGATGGAAAACAAAAGAAGCCGTTAGATCTGATCAAGGGTTTTTGGTACACAGTCTTCTGAGTACACACGCCTCCGTTGCGTGTTTCTTTCTTCTTTCACTACCTCTTCGACTCCACTTCCACGGAAAACCGCTTTTGCTTTGTAAATAAAGCGGTTTCCCGTTAATCAGAACTTGCAGGTTTGATATTGTACTTGAGATTATGCTGTTTTTAAAAGTCACGATATAGTAGTTTTTTCAAACTTCCAAGCACATTAAGCTGAATATATGTGTCCAGTAATCAATTTACTTTTACTTAGGATACTTATGCATAGTAAAGTTCCTTTCTTTTCATTTTTTTTCATCTTAGAAGGAAAATTTCTCTTTTTTGATACCAGACTGAAAAGAAAGCTATTTTATAAGACTCACAATCTCGCATGGTTCTCCTTTTTCTTCTAAAGTTGTAATTTTTGCTGCGAAATTCGCGTTTTTGCGTGAGATGTGAAATATTATATTAACTTCAATAATACGGAGGCACGCATATCTGCAGATGCCCGTTTTGAAATGAATTGATGGCTGCACGATACGGAGAAAATAATCCTTGTATATGTGAATATGGGGTGCGGCAGGAAAAAAAAAAATATCTTCTTTCATTGACATTTTATTTTGTCTTTTCAATGGTAGGGATATTTTTGTGAGCGGGGAAAAACCCGAAGTTTTCTCATAAATATCCCATTTCTTTGATTTGTGCTATCCTTATTTGTATCATTGAAAAAATCTTTTGTTTGGATATTTTAGGCCATTTAAAAATCCTCAATAATGCCTGGTTTATGAAGGTTTTTTCATGGTGTCCAAAAGTGGAGTTGTACATTTATTTATTTTTATTTTTTTTTGCGCATTGCCAAATTTTAAGGAGATAAAGAATCTTGCTCACTTACATTTAAGAGGGAATAACAGAATCCGCTTTTGCACGAGGGTGCTCCATAGATGTCTAAACCTTTTGTTGAGTTTTCACTAATTAATTTATTTACTCTTCCAGCATTATTATGGGATGACAATGCAGCATTTCAATTATGAGATATTTATTTATAATTAAGAGTGTTTCTCATACTGTTGACAACTAAATATACTGTCAAACACTACCTGTCTTTTCTATACATGTACAAAGTGTTTTTGTTTAATCCTTTCCCTCGTTCTGTTGTCTGTAGGCCAGAAGGTTTATTTTGAAGATACACAATGACTGGAGAGAAGAATGTAGAAAATGGTATTCTCTGCCTCTTGATTTATAGCCAATGATATTTATATTCGTTTTGCATGATTGAATTCATGAAATGCTTTTGATGAAGAGGGAAAAGAACATGCAAAGAGCATTAGTTTTAATACTGTGTTGATGTCCTCTGAAGAAATCAATTTATTAATTGCTTTAGGCAGTTTATCTTACATGTTCTAGAGCTTGGACACTTGTTTTCTGTTTAACAATAATGCCTCTTCAATTTACAAAATAAGGGTATATAGGTTTACGAGTTCCAAATTTCCAATATTAAGTTATAAATTCAAAAGTTGATTTATATATTCTCTCATGTAGTATTGTGTATATAGTGAGTGAATTTAGATCCACATGTTTCAGCTTATAAAATTTGTAGAAAAATATATATCTGATGCAATTAACCACTTGTTACAGCTGAGCCAATAGCTCCTGGTCCAAGTTCTGATTCCTCAATTGATCAGTCTGGAAAAGATATGGTATGCCTTAATCCACATTGTTTGGCATCAGGATATTCGTAATACCTTTTCTGCTTAAGGTGGCTTTCTTGATTAATTATCTGAGATATAATTTGTTTACTTAAACGTTCTGTTCTCTTCCTTCTCCTTCCATTTTGTTTTGCTGGGTTTGATTCAATTATCATACTTATTGAGTTTCAGGCATTACTGTATTTGAGGTAAAAAAATTACTGAATAAAAAAATATACCTTTTCTTTTTGGTCAGACTATCAATATAATAGGTTTTTTTTTGCTAATTAAAGTTGTAGAAATTTTCGTTGTTGAATTGCGTACAGCATCTCACATTTCACTCTTGGCATCATAGGCTGTGAAATTGTAAATTTACTTGCAAGGATGATTTTGCAACCCCATTTGCTCTCCAACTTCCATACTGAGCTTTGTTCATGACATTTACTAGATCTTGTAGCATGTAGTTAACCTGTTATTCTTCTGTTTTCTGCATTCATAATATGCCTATATCGCAAAAATTAAGGATAGTTTCGGAAATTTAATTGAGAGGGAACTAGCCAAAAAAAAAAAATAGTCATTATTTTTAATTTGTGCATAACACGTGCGTTTTCTGATTTTTGACCTTTCAGGTTTTCGGGAAAGATGAACTACCATCTGCTTCTGTTTCTCTTGCACCTTCCATAGAGGAAGCTGCATCTGGTATCAAAGGAATTGTTATTGATCAAACATCAGGTTTGGAGCAAGGTGTTTATTATCCAACTACTAGCTATTATGACTATAACTATCCAGGTTAGAAGTTAACTGGTTCTGTATCAAAAAATAGTTTCTATAAACTGCACCTTTTCTTGATAGTGGGATAGTGAAGTTGGGAGAAAGATGTTGTTTCTAGTTAGGGTTGGAAGTCAGTGCAAGGTTTGTGCACCTTGTCGATATTGTTTATCTGTGAAGCTGAAGATCTTTTGTAAATCACTCAACTGGTTGGTTTAGTGTATTTACTGCATTATTATTTCGATATTATTGCAGGATATAATGGTAACATTGCTCAGTCGGATGAAAAAGGTTATTTTAACACAGCAGGTGGTTCTTACAAAGTATGTTCTTCCCACAAGACTAGAATTGTAAATTGATCCAGTGTATAATTTTGAAGCTTCTTCTCATGTAGAATTCCTATAATATGTTGTTTTGTTATTTTTACTCTTTAAATAACTTATTAATTCACTACTTACCAGGGTATCCAATCTGTTAATAGTTCACTTCTCTATTATATGCCTGGCTATGGTCCTTATGGATCAGACGCATTTCCATGCTACACATATGATTCTAACTATGCTGGAAATGGCTCATCTGGCCCTGCTGCTAAGTCTGGTACTATAAAGTCTATGATGGGACCAAGTGGTTCAGGGAAGTCCATTGCTTTTAACTCGACAAAAAGCAATAACAATATTTCGAGCAAGGCTTCAAGTTTGAATTGGAATCCGAGAGAACAACAGCCTGCTTCTAATTTTTCAAACTCTATCCGTCCTACTCAGCCACTCGAGCCGTTAAACAAGGTATATCATGTTTTCTTCTGGGTTAATCTGAGCTTCATATTCTTCTAAACGACCTATATAATGTACTGTAGTTGTTAGCTGCTACAACATAAAACTTAAACTGGCACTTGGTATTCCTTTTTCTTATTTTTTGAAGATTTTTTGTTGTGTGCAAGTAATCATTAAAAATCTTAGTGTACATTTGATACGTTGCAAACATGACTTGACAAAATAACGAACTAGATCTTTAGCTTTTGTTCTTTCTTATTTATTGTGTTGTCCCTACCAAACATGCACTTAGTTTATTGGGATCTGTATTTACTAAATCTTTTGATGTCATGGTTTGTCTGCCCTGGTGTCTTGAAGACATGTTTTCTTTGACTTAAAGTTGTCATCTGTTGCAGTTAGGATCTGGTTTCCGTTCGACTGCCCTTCCAAATGGATTCCAACCAGTTGGAAAATTTTCATCGTTCGCAAACCGAAACACAGGTGGTTTCATGCACTATGGTCCAGTGAATTATCAATCAACTGGCAGAGTATGGAACAACAATAATGGATATAAGTCAAGAGAAAATTTTAGAAAAAATGGAGAATTTGGAGCATCAACAGAACTAACTCGTGGTCCTAGAGCCAACAATAGGTGCAATTCCACGCAGCTATCAGCTGAGGTTGAGCAGCCAGGGCTGGCTATTCCAAGGGACAAATATAACTTACAAGAGTTTCAAATACAATATGCTCAAGCAAAGTTTTATGTGATCAAGTCATATAGCGAGGATGACATTCACAAGTGCATCAAATATGAGGTTTGGTCAAGTACTCCGAATGGCAACAAGAAATTAGATGCTGCTTTACGTGATGCGAATGCTACATCGAGCGAATCGGGAGCGAAATGTCCAGTCTTCCTATTCTTTTCTGTAAGCTTGTTTCATTTTTTCCTTTTATTTTGCAACTCAGCAGTCGATATTTTTGTGGTTTGTGATCTTTTGCTATAGTCATCTTAACTAAACCTCTGTTTATCATTACATAAATCATGTACTCAGTTTTTTAGTCTGATTATGCTTTGTTTTAGTAGTTTCAGTCACTCATGCTATGTTTGGTAGGAATGATATGATGGAACTGACTTTATTAAAGAATAAAAAGAAACTAAAATCCTGTACATTATACTGACTATTCAGTCATGTTCCGTACTGCTCACCCAACATGCATTTCTTTTATTTGGAGTGATTTATACCTTGGTTTATATCCAGGTGAATGCGAGTGGACAGTTCATAGGTGTAGCTGAGATGACTGGGCAGGTTGATTTCAACAAAAATATGGACTTCTGGCAGCTCGACAAGTGGAACGGTTTCTTCCCCGTGAAGTGGCACATAATTAAAGACGTTCCCAATATTCAATTAAACCATATTACCCTTGAAAACAATGATAATAGGTCCGTGACATATACCAGGGATACACAAGAGGTATTTTTTCTTAATTTGCAACCTTCTTTTAGAGCATATTGTATTAAATCAAATTCGATTTGAATTCTAGCCTTGAACTTGTATGAACATGGATGTGCATGTAATTTTAATTGAACTTGAAATTAACTATATGCTTTATAACATTCTTTGATGAACACTATTTACTAAGATTTCCCTATGTTTTTATTTAGCAGAGTCAGTTTCATAACGTTGACAGATGCTTTTGTAATTATAATTGTTCTTAACAGATTGGACTGAAGCAAGGGTTAGAAATGCTAAGCATTTTCAAGAATTATTCAGAAAAGACTTCTATATTAGAAGATTTCAACTTCTATGAAAATCGTGAAAAGTTACTCAAAGCCAAGAGGAATGCAAAACCAGCCTCTGAAACCAGAGAATCCCATAATCATGATTCAGGGGTGAGTTTTCCTTTCCTCCATGTGTGCAATGTTTGGATACTTGTAACATTAGAACAACACGGTTGGCATAATGCCTTGATGGCCTGTTTGGTGAGTTGGTCTAGATTGTATTGGATATATTAAAGAACAAAAAGAGACTGGGTTGTATTGGACAGTATTTTAAAGAAAAGAAGCCAGGATGTGGTCTATAATAATGTAGTAGGAGTTGAGTACCGAACATACCTTGAAAGGTTAGTGATTTGGGTATCATGCTTATGGCTTGGCTATCAGTTCTATCGACTGCGTAATGTGAATGTATATCCACCATTTTCTATGCAACAATAATTTTTGGGTTTTATTTTTATTCCTAACCATTGAAGTTTAGAGGCATTCATCCTTGTGCTGATGCATTGCTTCCTCATTCTTGGATAACAATTCTAACCTACTTTGCTTCATGTGATTGGAGATGAATTTTATTTTAGTTGATTGTTCATATTATTAGATATATATATATATATATATAGTCTTCTAGCAAGAATCACCTTATCCTTAATCTCTTAAAAGAATGGATGTCTGTGACTCATTCGAACTTGTGCCAAATAGATGATGCTGTTTTTTATTCCATAATTTTAGAGCCTATTTGGGAGTGATTTTGAGAATTGATTTTTTGACCATTAGGAGAAAAGTGGAGTCCATCTGTGAGAGAAGAAGTCAAATATCACGACTGTAATAGTGAAATAACGGTCAAAAAATCAATTTTTTTGGTGAAAAAATCGCTTCCAAACAGGCCCTTACTCTTTTTCTTTATTCTGATTACGTTAAAATTACCATTTTGTGCTGGTACAGAAGCATGTGAAGGGATGGATTGGATGATTGGTGAAGGATTAACGAAGAGCAATAGTTTCGGATCAGTCCCAATTACGTTTCTCGTACAAGAGTAGACAAGTGCCTTGAAGATTGAATTTGAGTTGGAATACAAGAATTCTGCAGTGTCATTGATTTTTATTTTCCGATTCCCCCATGAATTTAAATTTATAAAATTGATTCGAATTTCTTCATGTTTCTTGGTTTTAGTTTTGGTAGCTTTTGGTTTTTAGTTTGAAACTTTGTCCAATTCTTCAATTAGAGGAAATTGTTTTTCTTTACTAAATATTATCTTGTTTGAGTTATTTCTTCCTATTTGGATTCTTATCCATGCTCATTTAAAGTACATTGGACCTTCTTATTCTTGTGTATGCCTGTGTCACAGTCACGTGTGCGGGTGCAATGAATGTAATGTTCACGTGCCGAGAATGAGCATGTTGCTTAAAAGTTAACTTGATAAAGAAGGAACGTGACATTTTAGTACAATAAAGGAAACGTGCCGTGAAGGTGCAAGGAATGTGCAAAGTTCGTAGTTTTGTTTGTAGTTTTATGAGTGGATTACTGAAGGGGAAAATCTTTGAATGATCTGCCTGACACATAATAGTTGCAGACAATTATAAGGAAAGAATTAGAGCACACACAAATGGAGATCTTGCAAGGAAGAATAACGAAGATTACCTAAAGGGAAAATCTGGGGCTGAATTTAACAGAATCAAAACACTCCGCTGGTGAAGTTTCGCCGGGAACAGAAGGTTAATGTGAAAAGAGAGTGAAATTTCGTCGGTAATCTCACTTTAAAGAAATTTTTTGCCAAAGTGCAAAGCGAGGAGGAAGGGTTTGCTTTTTATAGGCAAATGTGTGACAATTCCATGCTGTCATATCTTCTGGCATAAATTGGACCGTTAATCAGTGAAGAGATCAAGATCCTCAGAATCCAAAGCCATGGGAGATGAAAATTTGAAATCAATGTACCAGATCTACAATGCGTCTCGTGTGCAAATCATGCATGCAGGCAAATGATGATTTCACTGATGACTTCGGCATTTCGTGCGAGTAGTTTTGGTTGCTAGTTGGATATTTTGTCTCTGATTCTTCAATTGAAAGAAATTGTTTATCTTTTACTATATGTTATCTTATGAGTTTTTTCTTCCTATTTGTGTTGTTGGCACGCCCCTTCGAGAGAAAAGTAATTCGTCAAAACTTTCAAGAAGGTTGGGAGAATTGTATTTAGTAGACACGTGTATACCGTGACTCGTGTGTCTATCAGTAACGCCATACGTCCCACTATGAATGTGATTGTGTTGATACGATTATTACACTATACTTATATATGAAAGAGGAGTTTAGCAAATTTGTTTTGGGTACAAAATGTCATGAGCTCAAATTGTGTCTCCAATCTAATGATTTAATATTAAATGTTGATCTCGTTTTCTGTTGGGTCTATTTTCACAATTAGTACTAGTCCCACTCGTGCACATGTATGGAAATTTCGACGATTGTAAGATAATAACCAATCGACAACAATTTTAAAGAAGCAAAGTTATCTATCCTTAAGCTAAAATGAGTGGATATTCTGCAAGAGAGAAAATGAATAATAGTTTCAAGTATGTGGATTTGCATTAGTTTTTCCATGTTACATTGTGAGGTATTTATAGCATTACAAATGAAATGGTGGCACTTGGATGAAAATACACGTGTCTTTATCTTCTTAATCCAAGCATCTTATCATGGGCATATGTTTTGAACTGCTAACTTGTGGTGTACACAATGTTTATACAGATTCGCTACTTTGTTGATAAGACTCGACATTTATACTCATTATAAATGTCCCATCAATCATTTCTAAAAGATTTTGTATATAAATTCAGGATCTTCCTCGCGCAGGTGGCCACTAAATGCAAGGGCTTCGAACTCCTCCGGGGCCCTTCACCTCGGAGCTTCAGCCTCAATGGAAGAAATGGGCCTCAGACTATTCTCTTCTACCTTACCATAAGACACGGGCCTTAGACAATTCTCTCTAACCTCGTCACTCGTGTGTGGAGTTTCGCTGAGGTGGTTCCAATACTTTGAGTAGGTCGACTACTTCACTAAGGAGCCTTAGTTATTTGCCACATGGATAAGAGGCTCTGGTGAGAAAGATGCTGGTTGCATAATTCGTATATCAAGCAAATTATATTTGCAATATTGTGTAATATGTGATGAATTAATTTAAAAGGATTAATTTACTGATTTTTTGTTCAACTATACGAGTTCATGTGAGGGATCAGTGTAACCCTTTAATAAAAACTTAAGAGAGGATTAAATATTATAAACCATATTTGATAAAAGTAAGAGAGAAATAATGAGACACGTGTCATTATATGAATGTCTAGTTGAAAAAGTAACAATTTTGACAAATAACTACCCGTCAAATGAATGGATGGTCTTATGTGTTCGTACATCTGCCCTTACAAATTCATAAATCAAATACGAGCTCAACTCACTCAAATTTAAAGCTCATTTTTTTGAAAATGGGGATTCGATTTGAGATGTTCCCAATATTCCTCTAAAACTTATTATCCTTGTAAACAATGATAATGGGTCCATGTCATATACCAGGGATACATAAGAGGTACTTTTTCTTACTTAAGTTACGACATTCTTTTTGACCAGGTCGTTTTAAATCAAATTCTAGCCTTGAACTTGTAAGAATATGGATGTTCATGCAATTTGAATTGGACTTGAAATTATCAATATTCTTTACAACATTTTTTTAATGTAAACTATTTACTAAGATTTCCCTATATTTTTATGTCAGAAGAGACTATTATATAATATTTTGACCGATGATTTTTCAATTATAAATTGTTCTTAACAAATTGGATGATTGGCAAAGAAGTAATGACGATCAATAATTACATATCAGACCTAATGCCACTTCTCATACAACTGACAAGAAAAGAAGAGTGGCCCCCAGGGTATATCTCCAAGTGGTAAAAAAGGAGGGTGGAAAAATTCATTTTTGTTTGAGGCTGCTGCGTCAAGGGTTCGAATCCTGAAATATGGATTTGGCTCTTGGGTAAGTGCAAGTGTATAAGCAACCTTCTATCCTATGCCCTTGGAGGCATAACCTGCGATTTACCTCCCTCACGATGCTCTAGGGCAGGGGCAGTGGGGGACCCTTAAAGTTGGGGTTCAACCCTTTTTTTTTTTTACAAGAAAAGAAGAGTGCCTTGAAAATTGAATTTTAGTAGGAATACAAGAATTCTGCAGTGTTGTTAATTTTTAGTTTCTAACTTACCTGTGAATTTAATTTATAAAATTGCTTCGAAATTCTTCATGTTTCTTGGTTTTAATTTTGGTACCTTTTTGGTTTTCAGTTTGAAACTTTATGTCCAATTTTTCAATTAAAGAAATTATTTTACTTTACTATATATTCGTATCTTCTTTGAGTTGTTTCTTCCTATTTGGATTCTTATAATGCCCATTTTAAAGTACATTAGACCATCTTATTGTTAAGTGTGTAAGGCCGTGTCACAATCATGTGCTAGGAACATGTGCACGTGCAACGAATGTAACGTGTACGTGCAACGAATCTGCAAAAATAACATGTTATTTTAAGGTTAACATAATAAATAATGTACCACATTCTCATGCATCACGTGCAAGGAACGTGAAGTTCAAGTAGTTTTATGATTGGATTATTGAAAGGGAATATCTTTGAATGGTCGGCTTGATACATAATAGGCGGAAAAATAAATAGTTTAACGCAAGAAATAAAACATACACAAATGAAGATCTTGAACCGAACAAATCCGTAACACTCAATGGTGAAGGTTCATCGGAAATAGAAGGTTACAGAGAAAAGAGAGTGAAATTTCGCTCCAAAACTCGCTTCCAAGAATTTTTTAGAAAGTACAAAATGGGGATGAATGTTTGGCCTTCTATAGGCAAAAATGCGTCACCTCCATACCTTCATATCATCTGGCGTAACTAGATTGTTAATTGACGAAGAGATAGCAACCCTTTAATCGAATGTGACTAGACATGAATATTGAAATCAATGCACCAGATCTACCACGCACATCGCGCTAATCATACATGTCACTAAATGATGACCACTATGATGACCCCGACTTTTGAAATCAATGCACCGAATCTGCCATGCACCTCATATTCTAATAATGCATGTAGTCAAATGACGGTTGCAATGATTAATAAAAGAGGTATTTTCAAAAGCGTTTAATTTCATGGGTGTCAATTGAAAAATGTCCACTTTTTAAATTTAAGCACTAAACTGTTTATTGTGCCCTTTAATGAAAAAAAGAAGCAGTTTATTTTTTTTTCAATTTGTTGCGGATTTCGAGAAGTAGCTTTCATGAGAAGCTATATTAAAATGATATTATCGACATTTCAAATGTCATTCTCGATATTTGAATTCTGTTTATTTTTTAAACGTACACATGTTAAATCACAATATTAAATATTCTCAACATTTTAAATATCTAGAATGACATTTCATTTCGAACATGACATTTCTCTACACTTGAAATGTAATTTTCGACGTTTCCGTGTTAATGAGAAAAATAGCATTAATTGTGATTTCACATGTGCACTTTCGGAATAAATATGGCAGGTTATGTGTCAAAAATTTATTGACCAATAATTTTTTTGCAAAAATGTCTATTTATTGTCTTTGTGTGGAATCATAAATTGTTCATAAAGGTATTTTGGTCCAAAATATTTCAAAATGGACATTTTTGCAAATGAACATGTGAAAGTGAACATTTCAAGTAATTTCCTCTTAATAAAATATAAGGAAAAATAAACTCATTGAAATTTTTTTTTTTTTTATAATGGGGGAACTCGCAACCGCTACTTTTCGAGTGCACACTGGGTAAACCTTTGAGCTAACGCAATAGCTTGTAAATCACGCCAACCAGGTAAATCGCACTAGGCAAACCCGGTGCGACAAGCTCGAACGAAAAAGTGTTGGTGGGGGAATTGAACTCGTGACCCAAGACCTCTGCGTTCACTTACTCCACCAACTCGGTCACCCCATAAAGGGCCATTGCAACTTCTTTATGTTCATGAGAAGAGCGCAGAGGTTGGGAGAATTGTATATTGTACAATATCGGATACACCATCACTAGTATGTCTATCAATAATAATGGGGAGCGCCCCAAAAAAAAAAAAAAAAAAAAATCCCTTACAAAAAAAATTGGGC